>NC_039480.1:4152376-4451991 GCF_003590095.1 Trichoplusia ni
TAATCCTTGTATCGCGGGAAGTTTTCAAACATTCAATTCACATGCACAAAGACACCCAGACTCAGGACAAGCATTCGTGGATCACACAAACGCTTGTCCTCACGGGATCGAAACCGCGAGACATCGCGCAGTTTGTCATACAGATCCCAACTTGCCGCGTGTGATATTCTCGCATAATACGGTTTAAATTACACAATGGAGGTTATAAGGAAAGTAGTTACATAAGACCAACATAGAAACAATGAAAGATCGGTGCGTGAGAACTGTGTAATTGTATAAAAGAAATAAAAAGTACAACGACGTGATCTTTGGTGCATCAAACTCACAGTTCCGTTTTTGGTAGTTAAGTAATTGCATTTGTAAATACGGTTTGGAATTCCGGCAACAGGGTAAAGCCAGAATGGTTTTAAAGCACCGCTATCTGTCTGTTACCAGGCAGTATCTCATGAATCTTGACAGCTAGATAGTTTAAATGTACACAGATTATGTATTTCTGTTGCCGCTATAAAGTGCCGTCACAAGAGATTTTAAATCACTTTATTCTCATTTTGCCGACGAAAAAAAACAAAAAACACGTATCCAATATTTTATTAAAATCTCTCTGTTTGACTAAACAGATTTTCTAGCCAAATACCATATTGAAATCGCTTCAGGAGCTATGATGCCGTTCACAAACAGAAACGTCAAATTATAACTCAAATATTTTTGCATTGCATATTAATAATACAATTTACTTAAGAATCAATAACGTACAAAGTTCAATAACACATAATAATGCATCTTTGTGTAGTTTTAAACAAACAGAGAACCTTTAGGTCACCAGAACCGGTTACACAAACAGACCTACAGATGTACCAGCACGTTTGAAGTAACATTATGGCCGTTGTGTGAGCGTGATAGAGCTAAACACGGGCGTAGTGGCATCTCTTTTCCACACTTGTAGTTATTATTTAGAACGTAGTGGTAGTTGTGTCCTTTGCTCGCCATTTTATGCTTGTACGGTTAGCCCGTAAAATCCAAATGCTCTGAAATGAAACTACTTTTACGGATTTTATCGCGGTTTAATTTTAGATTTTAGTTCCCGACGTTTCGACACCTTTGCAGGTATCATGGCCACGGGCAGACGGGCAGAATCCGTAAAAGTAGTTTCATTTCAATGTCTAACATTCGCGTAAACCTAAGAAACTACTATCCAAATACTCTTTTAGATTTCTTGATATGTTTCCGGGTAAGCGGAACGTCTTCAGCGTTGCCTATTTTTTTTTTTATGACAAGTCGGGACTTTGGTACTTTTTGAGTGAAAATAGCGGGATTCTTCCGTCAAAAGCGGAACAAGTTAATATTGTTACTAACCCATTGAATCTTGTTACTTTAAATAAAGATTTATTATTATTATTATAGTAAAACACGTACTTATAATGCAAACAAGTGTAACTTAATTCCGCGAAAAATGGATCGAGCTTTTTTTTTTAGATTCGTACTTGCTGTGAATCCGCCGCGGGTGACGGTGAACCACGCTACGCCAATGGTTTGAAACAATAATCTGGGTGGTGAATCCTACGAAAAGCGTACGGTCAAGTTCTCTACGAAAAGCGGGACCGACCCTGTCCCGAGCGGGACATTTTAAATTTGATTTAAAAATCAGGACGTCTGGCAACGCTGAACGTCTTTGACTGTTCCTTATACTTTGTATTGTTCTTGGAGGCAATAGTAGTAACACCGGGTTTGTGTCATTAAACAAAAAAAAACAGGATTATGATTTACAGCGACATCAAACGCCTACCGCAAGTCACTCATAAATGGTCAAGTGTATCATCACCAAAAGTCTAACTTACTCTCCCGGCGAACTACCGCCTAACAATTGATGATAACAATGCAGACCAAAATACAATTTATTTTTCAATTTTTCCATATTTTAAGACCAAAATAAGCCAAATCGGTTCAGCCGTTCTCGAGTTTTAGCGAGACTAACGAACAGCAATTCATTTTTATATTGTACTAGCTTTTATCGGTCGGTTATATCGTGTTTCCAAGAGAACTCTTCAAAAGTCCGGGATAAAAACTATCCTATGTTCTTTCTCAAGGTCAATTCTATCTCTGTACCCAATTTCATTAAAATCTGTTCAGTGGGTTAGACGTGAAAGCGTAACAGACAGACAGACAGAGTTACTTTCGCATTTATAATATTATATAGTAAAGATAAGTAATAGATAGAAGATTAATAAGATTATTGTCATACAATTTTCTGGAATTTAAAGTACGTATGTAAAAGTTGACGTAAGATTTGTAACATGTCAACTTTCACTGAATTTCTTGATTTCATGTTTTTTGGATATGTAATTAACCTGTCTTTTAACATTCTGTGTCCAAGAATAAAACGGATCCTATTGCTAAAGCCTTTGCTGTCAGTCATTAGACTTTATCTCTTGAATTATGATAACAAGACAGTTGAAATTCTCACAGATCATATGTCTCTGATGCTTTAAAAACCTTATTAAAATCAATATTGTGAGCTTGCTTACTAAAAACATGGCTTTTGTAGCTTTGTAGACGGTGCGGAATCCCTTATACGTGAGATCGAATCATACTTAGCTTATTGCACAAAGACACACAGTAGACATAATAACAGTTAATTTTGTCGTCAATTTATTGATACCAACAACAACACATAATTTAAAAAGCCATAGACAACAATTTCGGTAAAACGTCACCCATTTGTCAGAGAAAGCAGAAACAAACGCTTTATAAAACAGCAATTGTGTTTTTAAACAATTGACAATCGTTTTCGACAAATTAAAGGCGCGTAAGTGAATGAAATGACTACCTAACTGAACTTCTTTGTACTTTGGTATAAAAAGGATTATCATATTTTACTAATAATATAAACGCAAGAGTTTGTGAGAATGTTTGTTCACGCAAAAACTAATTCACGGATTTTGATGAAATTTGACAGAGGGATAGATTATAGCCTGAATAAGATAACCCTAATTTTGATTAGGGGTTTGATTTGCAAGCATAACCAGTCCACTATAACTTTTGGAAACCTAAACCGATTTTGTATGAGTTAAAGTTAAATTCTTTACATTATTCTGAATAAAAAACGCAAAATTAATTTTCCTTGAATAAATGTGTATAATACAGCTCCATAAAGGCGCCATTGTCCAAATTACGAGTTAAAAATTAAATTTGAAAGGATATACTTGCTTTCCCGCCAAAAATTTGACAGTTGAAAATTAAAACCAGTTTCGTTTCGCTCAAAATTTGTTGATAAATAATTAAATCATGGTTTGTTCATTATGCAACGGAATCAGAACCAATAATTGTCGTTCTCAAGGATATCTGGATTTATAGATCGGTTAAATACTTCGTTTCGGCGCCATTTTTCGTGCGATATTGGCTATAGACGAAGAACTCGATTTAAAATTTCGAAATCATTCTGATATTCTCGACTCGGTGCCCAGTTTTTTTATCTCGTTTATTTTCGGTCGGCTTAAGGTGTGAATTTATTGGGTTATTTTATTTTATCTGCTTTTTCTACACGTTCATTTTTGTAATATTATTTCATCTTACCAGCTAAAGAATAATCCTAATAAAGTTTCAAGCATATATGTATTAAAAAAAAATACAAATTCCATTGTATTTTGTAACATGATCTCGCTTTACCAATTATGAAATATTATTTACGAACCTTCCACCAATCAGGTCCCCAATATACAAGCAAAAGCTTAGTTTCTAACACATTTATTTAAAAAAAATGTAAAATAAAAACCACGAAATAAAAAATTGCTTATTTAGATAACACGGATGCCTCTGTGTTGCTACTTTTTTCATTGTGCCAGTCACTACAGGGCTTGTTGACAAATAACATGACTCCTCGCGCTAACGCTGACAAATCACTCAAATGTATTGAACTGACAAGTCAAAGTCACGTCACTTGTCGAAACGGAATGTCATTCATATACATTTGAAGTTAAAATTGTGTTTTAATCTAATGCGATGTGACTTTGTATAGACCGTAGAGCTTTGCCCGATCTCTGCCAATATTACACACATACGTTATCATGAATTCCTTATTAGCTTATTATCTCTGTTTATCTGCATACATTCTCATTATTAGCTATCAGAGAGGGAATATTGCCACTCTAGACGACACCCCATCGAATAGTGATATTTCGAGTAATTAGGTTCCGTATAAAAACGGAATGGAACACTATTAACAAGGCTCCGCTGTGTATTTGTCCGTTTGTCAATTGTAGATTGTTGACATTTTTAGATGTTGTATTAGGCAACGGTCGATACAGACATAATATATTTCATGAGTGTCATGAGTGACCATTTCCTTTTGATTTTATTTTTCTCTCGGTTATTTTACAAAACCCTAAGATTTTAGTCTCGAACATTACCAGTTTTTTTTTGCCACCGATTAACAAAAATTGATAAAATAATAAATAAATTATGATACTTCATCTATTTGACATAATATGATTTGACAGATTCACACATTTTGCACGATTATTATACTGCCAAGTCAAACGTGGGATCAAAATCAGAGCACGCAATAATCTTTTTGATTTCATGTGCGTACTACAAAGCAATCATTTGCCTAAAACTGTGATGATAAACATCGTCACAAATTTTAAGGGTGTTTTGCGCCACGTCAGACTTCTACGACGGATTAAACTCTGACACCAGGTTGTACATCAACCATACGATAAGAAGATTGGATCAGTCATCTCATGAAATACTATTTCAAGGTTTTGTAGACAAAATAATGGTCAATAGGCAGAAAACCTAAATTGTTTCTTTCAGTCATTTTATGGCGGGAATCGGAACGAATTTCAACGAATAGTAAAACGACGGAAGCTCGTGTTTATCGTATATGTTTATACGTACTCCTTACGTCATACGCCTTTTACACAATTATGGTGAACCAATTAGTAACAGGCGGCCATTTTGTAGGTACTGATTTTTATTTAACACCAAATTGTCAGGATGTATAACGATCTGATATGTTATATATTTCCTGCAATACTTCACCATATTCGGGTTTTTAATTAACATTTATAGTATATACAGCCTTGAAAGTAAACATCCTACATTCGCATTATATTAAACATGATTAAATAAGATAAAACAAAACAAGCTTGTTGTTGTTGACATAATGACATCGACGCCATTGATCTGCCTTATCATCTTATGCATAAGGCAAAGGAATTTAGTACATAATGCCACTAACGCATATTATGCCTATATTAATTAAGTTTACATAAACATAGATATTTCTTGCGTTTTTACAGTCACGCGAGACAAATGTACCGTGAACGTTAGTACTGCATCAGTAATTTGAATAAATTGCATACCAATTGCATTATTTTGCGTGTTCATAGCAATTAAACTGTCTCTAGCAGTGTGCACAACGCATGGCTGGTAATTTAAAACTGTATCTATTCGGGTAATTTCTTTTTCTTTATTTCCGTGTTTATAGTTATTTAATAAAATACATTTAGTTTTTTTTACAATAATACCTAGTATTAACGGAAGCAGTTTTGTTAAAGAACTTGGTATAGACCTAGTTTACTTAATAAAACTAATTTAGTATTTAATACACAGTTCTGATCAAATATTTATTTAATATCTAAAACAATTCGCTCAAAGCTAAAACTTAACACAAATAGATAGGAAACAAACTTTACTGGCTGAATGTCGATAACTTTGTCCAAATAAAACAAAACTTGGGAGTTTCTTTAGTCAATGTTCAAACTGTTTCACGATTCATGTCTTGCAACTCCAAATTGTGTACAAAAATAAACAAAGTGCAATATTAAATGCTAGCAGACAATAGTAGTTAATAAACATAGCAGATACGCTGAGCTAGTTATTTAAATCAAAGTAAACAATATATCTACGTAAGTAAAACAATTGAAGATTTTAAACGACAAGGATTGGACGGCTGTCTTGTTTAGTTCGAGTTTGACATAACCTATAAGAGTTCGTGTTAAAAGGTATTAAAATACTTTTATTCGTCTGTAATTACTCACTTCATCAGCTTTCGGATGGTTGTGTGTGCAGTGAACATGTTTATGTTCACTTATTGTTTCGCTAAACACGTTAAAACACTGTGATATCACAAACAACAGCACTATTCCAGTGTTTTGATACATTTTCGATTTACAACAAGATATTTCACACAGTTAAACTAAAAAAAACCTCTTTGTTTACATTTTAAATTTGAGATAACGTAATTACACGCGTTCACTCTGACAAATTCGAGACGAAACTAAAATATAATGAATGAATACGCGACGCGGCGTGAAGTCAGGTACATTACAACAGCTGATGACAATCGCGGCCGCCATTTTACTTCCTATGCGCTTTCTCTTTCTGGCACACGTTTCGATGCTTGGTGAGAACGAGAAGGAGATATGCACTACATTGTCAATTGATTTAAGACTGTATTCATGCCGTGATCGGGTAAAACAATAAAATTTATTCATGGGTTTTGTATTAAGATTCAATTTTAAATATTAATATATGTAGTATTACTGGTTTGTGGATTTTTCCCATGTACGCAATGGCGTATAATTAAATTAGAGCGTTTTCAATAACGCTTTAATCAACGTTTTAGCGTAGGGCTCTGTAACAGTTGGGTATTATTGATTTATTTACGCCATGCTTTTGAAGTTACGTACTTTAAGACAAAGGACGTTTTTATTTGAAATAAATAAAGTAATATTATTAAAAGATTAATTTCTATATTAAGGTATAGTTAACAACAGGATTTATGTTATTCAAATAACTAATCTTGGAAGTATGCGTTTTGCTTTGGTAAATTCGATAACATTCTGAGTCATTTGGCATAAAATTAAAAGCCATGAATGACGTCATGAAAAATACATTCATACTGAACCATAAATTCAATTTAGCATTCGCCAACGTCCATACCACGTTGAATACACCGGTTCTCGTCCGATCACCGAAGTTAAGCAACATCGGGCGCGGTTAGTACTTGGATGGGTGACCGCCTGGGAATACCGCGTGTCGTTGGCTTTTTGCATTTTTAAATTATCCAAACAAACATTATTTTGTTTAATTTTCAAATAACTACCTAATATTAATTTTCTTAGAAAACCTAATAATCTATTCGTTTTGATTATCCTAAAAACATTTTCATGACTGGCGATTTGTAATCAATTAGGATGGACAAAATATTTATACATATTTCTATTTACTTTACTAACACTTAATTTCCCAGTTATTGCGAAATTAATTGCCGGATAATTAATTAGACCTAAAATTGGCCCGGTAGTCTGTTATTTTAGAAATCCGTAATCCCGGTTTGCGACCCCTAGTGGTGACCTCATGAGCTAACCGTGTAATCTGCAAATCCGAATTCTGCTATTGGCAATGGCCGATGAATGAATGGCAATTGAATTAAATTTTAAATTATTCCTATTCTCTTAAGCATTTTGCCAATACTATAATTGGAAGTTAATTGGATTTGCCTTGAGTATACCGTCCCTTACTGAATTTACAAGTATTGTGTAAAAAAATGCTTAAGAGTTTTAAAATTTTAAGCCAAATTTCATTCATTCAGCGGCCGTTGTAAATAGCAGAATTGGTGCCCTGAATAGTATCTACAAATTTAATCCAATAGGGATGATGACAATTTTTTTTTGCAGTGTCCGTCTTGTAGTTTTTTGTATAATAATGAATATGTATTTTTTAATTTGTCCCGCAAACATAAATTGACCAAATTACAGTGAATGAAACTTACGCGTGACGTCACGATTGAGTATAAATTTTACTCCGTCGTTACGTCACAAGCCCCCTCTCCTAAACTTTAAAGCAGTTAATCTTTGTCAATTCTAGTTTTTCTGAAAAAGGAAAAAATACGTGTCTTATACTTTTCAATTATCTAACTGATGAACTAATGAGATTTTTTCTTTTTATACCCAGTCATCATCCCTATTACCATAAATTCATCGGCCGTTGTAAATAGCAGAATCGGGGCCCAGTTTGTCTGAATGTCACAGCCACTTTATTTAATGTTGAAAAATATTCGATAAACCGGTTTTATATGTGTAATGTTATTTGCACACCTGCATCTACGTAATTAGTAATTTATTACCACTCTAACGTTACAAAATATTGTATTCAAAACATGATTGATTTATTTTATGTTTCAATAAATAGCTTCTTCATTGGTTAAGCGGGGGAATCCTCATGGACACCCACTCCCTCGGGGGAGGAAATGGCTAGTGTCAGACTCTTACTGACTAAATCTGAACCGCGGTGCTACGCGTTTTTGTGTCGGCGTATGGCAATGCGTTGCAATCCTTCATACACTGACCGTGGGCTTCCACCGGCCAGTAGTGTGGGCCGGTTGGAGTAATAACCTAGGGTAAGACTGCAGAGCTGGTATGTCAAAGGTCTCCAGTATGATCCCAAGATTACAATTAGTCTTACTAATATTATTATAAACGCGAATGATTGTATGCATGGGCTTTTTTCCTCTCACGTAAAAACCACTGAACGATGATTTAGACAAAATTTGGTACAAAGATAGTCTATAACCCGGATTAATACCTACCTACATAGGATAGTCTTCATCCCGATTTTATGCTCTCTTTTCAATTTATAGCGGGCCCGTGGGCAACAGCAAGTCTAGTTTCCTATTTCTAATGCGATATTACTTTGTCTAGAAAATCCATGACCTTTAAGGAAAGCTATTACGTCACGAGTTCAATTCTCGTTAAGACAAATATTTATTTAGTCTGCTTTACTGAAGATATATTTAGAATTACATCGGATGTTTGCAATATGAAACACCCACTAAACGAATGTTATTATAGTCCCTGCAAATTGCTAACACCATCCGAGATCTTCATTTCAGTACAAATTTTCTATTGCAATTTGCAAACCAGTTTTTAATGCTTTTTAGTGTTTTATATGGTTACCGGCACGGATCTTGAGTGCTCGGCGGAAGAGTGGGCATCGTATAATAAAACGCCAAACAATTGTACTCGTCGTCTTGAGGTGCGTGCAACTGCAGCAAAGAACGAATTTCAACGAATCACGAGTGACGGCTATGACGCGATGCGCTGCGGGACAATCATTACACTTAGTCCGCCCCGCGGCTCACTTCATACCGCAAAAGGGACCAAAACATCACTTCGCGTCACACTTTCACGTCAGCGCTCAAGATCCATGCCGGTAACTATACCTAGAGTAAACGGAAAGACAGCGTGCTGCTGGGGAGTTTGTTGCTCTGTTTCTTCTTTCACAGCAAAAGCACTTAGATTGCGACGAACGGTAGGCGAAACTTTTGTGCAAACACCATTAAATGCAATATTCTTGCCCGTTACCAATTTTGACACAACTACCAACTTACCAACATTAAAAACAATTGTCTCGTTTATTTACGTAAGGACAGTCATACATAACTTTCACAACCCTATTTATTATTCCCACAGCATTGGATTACGAAAACTGGTCAATATGTCACACGACACCTGAATATTTTATATGGATGGGATATTTTACATTTATTGGATGCAAGTTAAAAACACCATTGGACGTTGACAGAGGTCGAATAGATAAAATGCTGTTTGGATATTTTTAGGGTTAAGTTTCGGATCGGTAGGAACGGATACGGAATTCTGTAGGCTACGGGCGGTATGTCACACGGATTTTTTTATGTGGTAGTCATAGAATTTATTTATATATTGCTTAAAGAATGCAAGAAATAAACGACTGATATATACAGTGTTATATTGTTTTAACTCGCACATTGGTAACTTACTTACCTGCTTACTAAATTCCACAAATTATACATAAAAAATATAGATAAATTAAATCCATATACACAAACAGATGTCCTGAGCGGGAACGAACCCGCAAACTCCAGTATCGCGGTCAGGGGTACTAACCACTTGACCAATCAAGGCCAGTCCAGTGCAGATAGACTAACCTCTGACCAAAGGGATCTCAAAAAAACTAGGTAAAAATCTAGAAACCCACATTTTATACGTTAAATAAGAACTTGATGTAGAATAAGAAGTCACCCTGTTCAAATTTTATCAAAATCGTTGCAGTCGTTTGTTATAGATTTAAATTGCATTGTCATCGGGTTTGAAGCTACCTTGAAAATTTCAGCCTGCTAGCTTGTTAACTGCCTCAAAATTGAGTTACAAAAATCCAACCGGAACGACAAACAAACAAGAAAAGTGAGTGTATAAAAACGTGGGCAAATAAACTATGCCTTTTATTTAAGTATGTATGTAGGAATGTGTGTGTGAATGTCTATGAATGTGTGTACAAGAATGGAAATATATAAATGCATGAAGGTAAGGATGTAATGTGAGTGTCTGTATCTGTGTACCTGTGCAGGAGTGAATAACCACGTCTGCAATTTATAAATAAATTATATTAATGTGACACTCGTTCCCGCAGTCAAACCGTGTAAACGGTTTTGCGGGGCATGTAATTTAGTTATGTAATGTATATGAGAGAAATAAAAACCTTGAATTGAATTGAATTTTAAAGTAAGTTCATTAGCAAACACAAAAGAAAAATTGAAATATATTCTGTCTGTCTAAAAGTATTTTTTTAATCTTATTTTATTTAGGGACTTTTAGACCATGTCAGCCCCATCGCAACTTAAACATTTAATTTACTTATTCTAGCTTATCTTATTTATTATCTTATAAACTAAAATGGCTTCCGATAAAGGTACTGACAAAATACTTTGAAAAATTCCTAAATCGATTAATTTTATATTTAATTTATTCATCAAAGACTCTCTGCCAGCTCTGTTCCTGACACATTTCACCAACAAGTGGTAAACGTCCTCTACTACACTTTTATCTGAGGAAGAAATGTGGCCGTTTGACATATTTTCTATACAGAAGCTGTCAAAGCGTCAAACATATTCGTCGAATAAAAGTTATCTGGCGATTGAAAAATCGGCCCTTAAAGTATAAAAAAGGGTAGAATAAAACACAAAATCACCAAATAACCATGTATTAAAACCTTTGCTACTATATTACATTTAAACTTATGTTTTGGTTGGCTCGGTCATCACGATAGTCGGTATGGAAGGTATGTAGGTATCGCGGCAGGGAACCTCTGAACAGAGGCTCTTGAAGAACTCCTTGGAGCTGTGACAACGTTGGCTCACACAGTGAGGACATCTAGGGACATAGTATTCTACTATTATACAAAGCCATTATAAAATAAAATTGCGTACAAAAACATAAAAAAACTTAAAATTAACAAAATAACTGAAATCATTATACTTTTACACAACGCCATCTAGTGTCAAACTAAGCAAAGCTTGTATCATGAATACTATACCCTATTCAACGAGCCATGAGCCAAAAGGTAAACAAACCATAAAAAGGGTTCTTTATATGTCACGATTGATGTACTGAACTTAATTTATAAAAATAACTACGGAAGCATACACAGACAACATAAGAAATTATATTTTACTACGAAGTCTATAAAACGTTTGTAATCCGTTCAGACTTATTTGAAATCAAATATCATAAATGCCTTAAATTATTTTCTTAATTTTAATTAATTACGAATTAAATAGTTTACATGTAAAAGAACCTAAAAAAGGAACTATTCTCAAACTTGGAACACATTTTAATACGACTAAATGAAGACCACAGATACTGCGAACATTTTACATAAAAATGTGACGTTTTTTCATCGGTCGGGTCATACCCGCCATCTTTACTATCGAACAACTTGTTGATGTGAGAAATCCCACTGCAGACATTTTAAGATTTTCGTTAAATTCATGTTATTCCGTTATTATTTTTATTGTTTTCATTAGGTTTATTATTTTGTTACGTTTAAAGTTATTTGTTAATTGTTTTGTTTTAGTTATATTGAAGTTTTCGTGTAATAACATAAGTGAACCTGAACCTGGGCTAAGCAATGTTTATACTTTTTCTTAGATTTTTTTCCTTATTTTTTATTATCTTCATAGTTTAGTACCTCCTAACAAAACTTGAGCATTTATTTGAACATGTGAACTATGTAAGATAAACTGAAACATAAATAAAATCATATAGAGATAGTTAAATGAAAATAAAAACTAAAATAAAAGTTTGGGGAACATTGATTTCTTTGTTTACACTTTGGCTCAAGCCCCGATGAATAGGGTATAGACAATTTGATTAACATACCTTATGTTTGTAAATATGAATATAATATTATAGATAAATAACTAAACTGATTACTTAACAAAGTGCGTATCATATTATAATTGGGTATTTGACTATATTATCTTATAATACCTATAAATCCGTTTAGTCCATCAGACAGATATCAAAAAAATATTGAAGACGATTTTTCACTTTATTACAATATTAAAAAGTAACGAAGATAAAAATCACCTTACAAGTTTAGTAGTCGAGGCTAAAAACATCACTTACTAGCAAAAAATGTACTGGTTAGTGACGTCACACGAGATCGTAAATCACTACGCTCATTTTGATGTACACGAGATAAAAGAAAAAAATACTTATCCAATATTTTTAGGAATCTGTCTGGACAATTAATTTGCCCAGCAGTGGGATAATACGACTGGTATTATAGTTACCTGGTCAAGAATTGTTTGGACACGGCAGGTCCGCATCGCAAATGCGTCGCGACGATATCCGTCAACGCTTGAATGAACGTAGGATGTGCGTTCGGTGTGCTTGCTCTCTCTATATGGACTATACCAGCCTGGAATTAGAAATAATTGTAAAGTATAATAACACTAGCTTTTCGCCCGCGGCTTCGCCCGCGTCGAGGTCGGTTATATCGCGTTTCCAAGAGAACTCTTCAAAAGTCCGGGAAAAACTATCCTATCTTCTTTCTCAAGGTCAACTCTATGTCTGTACCAAATTTCATTAAAATCAGTTCAGTGGTTTAGACGTGAAAGCGTAACAGAAAAACAGACAGACAGAGTTACTTTCGCATTTATAATATTAGTAGGGAAGTAGGGATAGAATATGGACGACGACTGGGTATAAAAATAAAAAATCTATATAGTCCCTTAGTTGGAAAGATTAGTTCCTTTTTCTGGAAAACTAAAATTTACAAAGATAAACTGCTTTAAAGTTAAGGAGAGGGGGCTTGTGACGTAACGATTCGACGTCACACGTAAGTTTTTTTAACTGTCATTTCATCAATTTATTAAAATTAAAAAATTAAATTAAAATTAAAAATATATTTATTAAAAACATAGTTCACATTACTTAAATACATGTACGAATACAAATGACTCGGATGTAAAACCAGTAAAAATATCTTAATAGTCATAATCATAGGAGTTGAGTTAATCTACACCAAAACATAATAATATACAAGAAGGATGGTCTAAAGATAATATAGGGACACCCGAACTAGGTTTGTTTTAAACCTGTGTTTCGGGTTATCAGTGCCTTATATTTGCAGGACGAATTAAAAAATACGTATCCATTAAACATTAAGGCGTAACTTAATTCAAAATTAAATATTTGTAACGCTAAACGTATTTGTTCTGATAATTTATTTAAAAAAGCAATAAATAAATAAATAAAATAATATAAATAAATAAATGCGGACAACATCACATACATTGTTCTGAACCCAAAGTAAGTTGCTGAAGCACTTGTGTTATGGAATTCAGATACAACGAAGGTACCACAAACACCCAGACCCGAGATAATGTAGAAATGTGAATTTTTACATTGACCCGACCGGGGATCGAACCCGGGACCTCAGAGCTAGCGACACCTTGAAACCGGTGCGTACGCCACTCGACCACGGAGGTCGTCAAAAAGCAATAGGGTATATGACTAAATTTAATCTGGTAATATTAAATATCAGACAGCTAAAAGACGGAAACTGAAAAAAATGTCGTCATCCCCTTTTTATCTGTCATTACATTGTTCTGAACCCAAAGTGAAGTTGCTAAAGCACCCAGACCCGAGACCCGAGAAATGTGAATTTTTACATTGACCCGACCGACCTCAACCACTCGGCTATCCGTGGAGACATAAGTCTTACCTCTTTGGCTACATCGTGACAGTACTCTATATCCAATTCATGTAAAGTTTCAATATGCTCGTTCACAAATGCTATTGGCACTAAGATTATATGCCTTTTGCCTTGTTTCGCGTATGCCTGCAAAAAGAATAGAGATGTTAAAAAGAAATTTAGCACTTCAATGATGTTTCTCAACGCCATCTAGTGTCAAACTAAGCAAAGCTTGAATTATGAGTACTAGACAACTGATAAACATACTTATATATTTCTAAATACATACATAATATAGATAAATTTCATCATACTCATCACACAAAAATGTGTCAGGGAAATTTCCAATTATTCATTTAAGGTTTAATAAAATTTATGGAACCAAAAACCAGGTTTTTCGCTTTAAATGGAAAAATAATCAACAAATTCAGTAAATCCTCTCCGAACTAATGGGGTAACAAGCATAAAACCAACATCATTTCAGAAATGAATGAAATGAAATGATTTATTCTGCAAATAGGATATTTTATCACTACTACATGTCTTTGAGAACGATGGAGCCTACATTTCCTATCTGACTACCCTGAGAAGAAATGTCGAAACAAAATCAGGGGTCGCAGTCTCTTTTAAAGTCCAGAAGAGAATGTAGTCCATTTTTAATTCAGTTCTCAAGTAAATTATATGGTTTTAATACGTTACCTTGATAGCGTCATCGGTGTAGGGCTGTAACCATGGCAACGGGCCCACCTTGGATTGCCAGACCAACCTGTGAGGGTTCTTCAGGTTCAACTCTATCATGGTGTTCGCGACTGTGGCCGCTACCTCGTGAGGGTATGTGTCGCCACGTGACACAGCCTGGAGAAATAAAAGAGGAAAATCTAGAATTAATTAAAAATTCAGGAAAGAAAAGTGAGTTTGGGTAAGGATGCTTAAAAAAAAATTTGAAATAAAACTTTTCTCAAAAATGTTTCATTGATGTTTTCAAACTATAAAAAATATTTTAAAATCGTATAGTACTGAAACGTGACGCCATTTTACTGTAACGAACTTCCGTTGCGGTAGCGGTCGGTTACCTCCTAAAGCAGTTTAATTCAAAAAGAAAGTACAATTTAATAAAAAAACAGCTAAACCACTTTTCAATATAAAAGTTTGAACAAAATCCTTACATCCAGTCCCAAGTTTAGCAACAAAAAAAAAACAAAAAAAAACGAATTAAAAACTCCTTTCACAAATTCAACTGCAAAATCAACAAAAAAGTTTATATTTAAAAAAAAAACCAAATACCTTTAACGGCAAACTGTGAGCTGTGAACAATATTAACACGTCATCCCTGACGTCATCGTCGAAGGCCAGTAGTTTCTCTCTGATCCTCTCAGCGAACACTTTGGCTAGGAGTGGATGTGTCGCCCAGCGATCAATCATGCTGAACTTTATGTTTTTAGGGATTGACCTAAAAAACAACATTTAGAGATTATTAAATTATGTAGCGGTTTATTCACGCGTATTTATCGGGGTAGCCCGACTAGTTTTGGACCCAACCGGAGTCCTTAATCATGAGCAGACGCGGCGGGCGAGCGAGTCCGTTCGACTCGCGATCGCCGCGTCGGGCACCAGTTACTAGGCACCCCCGATAAATACGCGTGAGTAAACCGTTACATCATTATTTCAATAATCAATCAGTCTCACGATAGTTATTATAAAAACATTTAGAGAATTAGGGCTAAATATAATAAAAAATCTTTCCTGAGAAAGGGGAGGCCTATGACCAGCAGTGGGAGGATATAGGCTGTGGATGATGATGATAATAATATTAATGTTCCACAACTTTTGGCGGGACATTATGTAGCCATGAGCTTGACTTTAATTGATGACTCTTCGACCCTGATTTTAATGGAGGGTATTCAAATCAAAATACTGGCGTAAAAACTGCTGTACTCATATTTCATTATTTTAAATAAACAATATTTAAAGCCAAATTTCGAAGCCGTACTTAGTAAATTCCAAAAAGTTTTATGTAGGCTTTAACCCGCATTTTTTTTTTTGTTTAGGCGGGGGAATCCTCATGGACACCCACTCCCTCGGGGGTGGAAATGGGTAGTGTCAGACTCTTACTGACTAAATCTGAACCGCCGTGCTACGTCATCCGCGTTTTTGTGTCGGTGTATGGCAATGCGTTGCAATCCTTCATACACAGACTTTAACCCCCTACTATATATAAAGTATACAACCCTTTTTTGAGGTTAAAAGTAATGATAGTCGGTCCTCAGACTTTAGACTATCTGTGTCCCAAATTTCATTACAATCAGTTCAGTAGTTTTGGCGTGAAAGTTAGAATCAGAATCAGAATCAGATATTTATTTGTATAGAATGTAGGTATTACAAAAAGCTGGTAACATAAGTTTGAGGGTCCTTGTAGATTCTACCTTTCGGCGTACAAACATTATTTTTATATATATTCATTAGACAGACAGATTAGTAAGATATACATATACTCGTATTTTTATACACTCTTAAGTGCTCTCTCTAAAAGGATGAAACGATTCTATTAGAATTTGACTGATCGTTTAAAAACAACCCTTTATAAATATATTAATTCAACATGTGTTTACCTGCCCCTATAAAAATCAGCTATCGCATTTAAACTAGAGCCAGTGGTCGCGCAGCTGTATTGGGGGTATTGCGAGAATATAACTGCGCGTTCGACTCCGTCCCTGAAACAAAAACAAAAAAAAATAGTAGGTTTTTTTGGTCCAGCGCTGGGTCGCTCGTGAACGAGTTTTACGATTTGAAATCGAATCATGTATGTATTAAAACTAATTATTTAAAATCTATGTGATGGTTTATTATTCTCTTAGTTCCTTGTACTTTTTTATTATTATAAAACACCATTAAAAAGCGGTTAAGGAAAAAAAAAGTGTTGAAATCTGAAATCACCAATCCACGGTGGTGATTAATTTTCAATCCTTTGCTATACGGAAAGAGGCCAGGGTCCCGGGACTATCCCTATTCTCTTAAGCAAATGCTTATTATTTTGGAGAACTTCGACTAATAGCCGTGACTGCACGGATGCCGAGTGGTTGAGGTCCATCACGCCAAACCCACTGTGCGTGACGTGTCGCGGGTTCGATCCCCGCGTAGGACAAGCATTCTGACCCCACAAATGCTTGTTCTGAGCCTGGGTGTCTATGTGCATGTGACTTGAATGTTTGTCAAACCCCCGCGACACAAGGATCAAATTCCTTAGTACGGGAGTCTTTAAAAAAAATACTATCTAATAGAGTTATATTAATCCAATTTCCATTCATTCATCGGCTATTGTAGATAGCACAATTGGGGTCTTGTCCCTAGCAGTGGCATGCATATAGGGTGTTACACTACCTCTCTAATTCATCAAACGCATCGTTCGTGAAGGGAGGCACGTATCTGAATGCTACGTAGTGTTTGTGCGGCGCCGTCTCCGGCAGACATCTGTCCAAGGATTCTGTTAGCAGTGTGCCTGGAAACAAGAAATTTAAAAAAATCTAAATATCCACGTTTTTAATAAAAGTTCCAATTTTATTAAATTCGCGTTTCCAGCCGTTTTACAGTCGTAAATTGAATTGTCATCGGGTTTTAAGCTACGATAAAAATTTCAGGCTGATAGCGTGGTCGGTTGATCCGTGAGATACGATTAGTGTCAAAATGACACTATTTTCTCCATCTTCTAAGCATTTTTCCAACACAATAATTGGACACCATTAATTAAAGGACGATTATATACAAACATGGAATATATAATATTAAAATATATCATAATACGTATATTATAAATTAATATTTTCCTCCTCTCCTACTTTTGCTGTGCCCGAAATGGTCCATAATGAGCTGTGAACCTGTTGGATGTGTTATAATTTACCACCTATGTAACACTATGGTATGCAATAAAGAATTGAATTGAGTTGAAAAAAAACATTGTTATTGACAGCCTTCAAATTCCTATCCGTCTAAAACCAATATAGAATAATGTACCTTGGCTGTTAGTCCACTTTAATATGGGCGATCCTCCTCCAATCTCCAGATATTTCTTCTGGACTTCTTCGGTTCTTCTAGAAGCTATCCAGGGTCCTAGCTTGCCCTGAATCGGCAGCTGTATCATATCCCTGTCTGTCATAATACGTAGAAGATAGTCTCCTACCTGTAAAAATAAAATAACACTAATTACAACATCATCGGTCTAGCCTTTTCCCAACTATGTTGGGGTCGGCTACCAGTCTTACCGGATTCAGCTAAGTACCAGTGTTTTACACGACTGCCCATCTGACCTCCTCAACCCAGTTACCTGGGCAACACTATAGCCCTTAGTTAGACAGACGAGAAACCCATATTGTAAAGGGTGTTTCCTCTCTCACAACAAAAGCAGTTAGGAAGCGGTGAAGGGTGAGAGAATCTGGGTGCTGACTAATCAAATCAAAATCAAAATCCATTTATTCAAAATAGGCTACAAAGTAGCACTTATTGAACGTCAAAATATACTGACAGCTCCCCGTATCGCCCACCCTTCACCGCTTCCTAAGTGATCTAGCTGTGAAGAAGAAACGGCGCAACAAACTCCACAACATAGCACGCTGTCGCTTTTTTACATAAATAAAATAAAGAAATCCCTCATTTGCTTCGAGGGTTTAAAAGTGGGACAAAGGATACACTTCAATGCTATCACATTAGTAGGGATCATAATTATAACACTAGTCCCAATTCAACTATAATAACGTCCTTTGATAGTTTAAATTAGATAGTATCAAGTGTATATTAAGATATTAAATCTATTGTAATGTCTTGTCTAGCCGAGTGGTTGAGGTCACCACGCCAAACCACTGGCAGCAATTTGCGTGATCCACGAATGCTTGACCTGAGTCAGGGTGTCTTGAATGTTTGTGAAACCCCCGACACAAGGATAAATTTCCTTAATGCGGGCGTCGTTATTTTTTAAACAAACAAAAGACCAAAAAATTTAATACAAATAGAAAACTTCAAATGTATAGGTATCTTAACCTTGACCTACGCACAGTCTAAGACCTAAACAATTTATCAAAACAGAAATATTCCAAAAAAAAATAAGATAACCTTTGAAAAGGGTATCACCTAAACACGTTCGCTTTTTACACATCTAAAAAGATATACTAGAAAAAAACAGTAGTTTTTTTTAGGGTTACGCAAATCTATATCTATACTAATCTATAAAGCTGAAGAGTTTGTTTGTTTGTTTGTTTGAACGCGCTAATCTCAGAAACTACTGGTCCAAATTGAAAAAATATTTTTGTGTTGAATAGACCATTCATCGAGGAAGGCTTTAGGCTATAAACCATCACGCTGCGACTAATAGGAGCGTAGATACAATGGAAAATGTGAAAAAAACAGGGCAGGTATAAATCATAACTTATATCTTCTACCCACGGGGACGAAGTCGCGGAAAACAGCTAGTTATAGGTAAAACCCTAACGCTACTACTAAGTCACCGCTATCTGTCCGTTTGTCACCAGACTGTATTTCATGAACCGTGATAGTTAGACGATTAAAATATTCACAGATAATTAATTTGTAATTAATTTCAAAAATTGAGGTTAATCAACGGTTGGTAAGGTCCGAATTTTGAAGTTATCACCAAATTATCCGAATCCGACTCAAAAAGAATGCTAATATTTTATTATAATATTTTATTTCAATAAATAATAAATAAATATTTCACAACCTTCCCTACATTTGCACAAAATTGAGAATCTTTTAAGGGATTTTTTTTAGGTTCTGCAATGATAACCGACAAATAACACAGAAATACTTAAGCCAAGTGTAACAATTATCTCAAGTGGTCATTCATGATTTGTTATGACCTAATATTATAGATATCAGGGCCCTGTTTACAATGGCCGATGAATGAGTGAAAATTGGATTAAATTAGCACACGTCGTATTAAATAAATAATAAAGAAATAAATGCGGACAACATCACATACATTGTTCTGAACCCAAAGTAAGTTGCTAAAGCATTCGTGTTATGGAATTCAGATACAACGAAGGTACCACAAACACCCAGACCCGAGACAATGTAATGTAAGTTTTACATTGACCCGACCGGGGATCGAACCCGGGACCTCAGAGCTAGCGACACCTTGAAACCGGTGCGTACGTCACTCGACCACGGAGGTAGTCTGTTTATTATTATTATTATCCTAAGCATTTTTCAAACAAAATAATTTGAAATTCAGTACGGGGCGAAACACTCACGGTCAATTCAATGAATTTTCAATTATTAAATATATTTTTTTCAATCTATTTTTTATTCAGCCATATGCAAATCAGCTAGACAAAGGCCTCCCCCAAATTACGTCACAAAACCCGGTTCTCCACCATCTGCTTTCAGCCTGAACCAGCCACCTTCTTCATTTTGGTCAATGGAAAGTCAGTATTACACAGTATGTGATTGTTTAAAAATAAAAAATAAATAATACCTTACTGTAAAATGGGATGAATAGAGGTTCAATCAAGGGGTGAATAGAAAATTGTTTTTTTTTAAGGGATTTCTTGCATTTGGTTACATAAATTAGTTTAAACACAATTGTTTTATGAAATGCTTGAGAATTTTTATATCATCTTTATATTATTTTGTCTTGTTTAACATCCAAATCTCTGACCCAAAAAATACCTATATTCACCCTATTTTACAGTTACTCTTTTAATAATTAAAATATGGTAAAAGTCATACCTGGTCTATGTTCTGTGGGCCTCCCATGTTGAGCATGACAATTGCCGTTTTCGGCTTCTGCTTACACTGGTCTTCAGGAGTTTGACATGTTGTTTGTTTCGCAACAAACATCCGATTAAGTCTCGGGGCATGTGTACGACCTGTTGAAGACAAATCTTTAGAATTTTCACCTTTACAATGTACTAGAGATAACACACCCACTTGAGAGTGATATAGTTGAGTTGAGGTTTATTTTTAAGTTGTATAAAGCAAGCTTATGCCCTCCAAGAACATGTGTATAAGATTTAATGATGATTGTTTAAGTATTTTTCGTTGAGGAGCTTGTGGCTAAGCTATAACCGCATAAGTGATTCAATCACAGGTTAAGCTATGCTTGACGCGGTTGGTCCGTGGATGGGTGACCATCTTTGTCATAACGAGTTCCTCCGTGTTTCGGAAGGCACGTTAAATTGTGGGTCCCGGCTGTTATTCATACATCTTTGACAGTCGTTGCAGATAGTCAGAAGCTGAAAAAGTCTGACATCCAGTCTAACGAAGGTGTATTGTGTTGCTCCGGTAACTGGGTTGAGGAGGTCAGATAGGCAGTCGCTCCTTGTAAAACACTGGTATTTAGCTGAAACCGGTTAGACTGGTAGCCGACCCCAACATAGTTGGGAAATGGCTAGGCCAATAATGATGTTTAAGTATTTTTCGTTTTCTTTATGTATGTTTAACCTATTAAGTATCTTGCCGTTTCTTGTCAATGAAAATGATATTTTTGAACCAAGTCAATAGATCTGTAATCTAATGTTTCTTAAGTACCTAGTATAGGTCGACTTGAAATAACTTTACTTTTGACTCTATGGCTATACTCTGGTGTCACAATTCAAACTACATATTTTCAGCAAGTGATAATAACTTTACATTGTGCACATGACTATGAAAAGACAATTAAAAAAATACATATAAGCTAAAATTATAATTTCAGAAAATTATAGTACTAAGGTATTTTTTGGAAATTATAACTTTAGACTAGGCACTGTAAATAGTATACACACAAATCAAAGTTAGGTTCTTAACCAGACACTAAAAATAGTCAATAGTCACGCAGCGGCTACAAAAACGTAACTCAAAGATTTCATAATAATTCGGGTGTAAGAAAACGGGAGTTAAATTACATTTTATATAACTATAATAATATGTAAGGTAATGCACCTGAAAGGTATTAATAATTAATCAATATTTAAACAGTTGTACAATAGGTAACATGTCGAATAAATTAGGTCAATTTGTAAAGAATTTTCGTGAAAAAATATTACGAAATTTTTACTTACACAGAGAAGAAAACATTTTCTTGAATTACACTTATACGGGAATGTTATATTTATTTAGAAAAATACACGAATGCTTTTTAATAAATGCAAATAATTAAATGTATTTTTATTTTAATTAGAATTTTAACTCGGTCTCATTATCGCTTGCCGGAATATTGACAACAATTGACATTGGCAACAGAGTACAGACAAGTAATCGCATGCTAGCAAGGGATGTCCGATTTGGGAGGTAGACAATAAATTGGTAATTGAATTAATTCGTATAGAATGATAAATGGCTTAAAATTGACCGATTCAAGTTTAATTTATAAAAAAATAAATCACATTTTTCCGCTTTACTTTAGCAAAGAAAATAATTACAAAATCTTTGAATTCATTTAAAACGTTGTTTTGAAATAATCAAGTATTAATTATGTCAAATTACCTAACTTTTGGCAAATCACAGTGACTATGCACTATCACTGAGTAAAACTGCATATTAAACATGATAGTGTTTATTTATGTAATTGCAATCTTTACAAATATTATATAACTTTTATTTTCTGTTGTATGTTGAGTAAAGCTGTTTACTGAAATAAAAATTCATTCAGCCTGTCGGTTAATTGTGACGAAAGCTAATATACTGGACAATGAATACTTGCATTGCGTAAAATAATAAAAATAAATGGTAAAAACTCAATCGTTACAGCTACAAAACTGTGAGTTTGTGACGTCATATTGTAGCCCAACTATTGAACTTTAATTTCCTATAGCAAGCAATCGATCGACTGGTCAAATATTATAAACAATATGGAGAATTTACCACCAATAGCTATAAGAACCGTAAAGACTGTACTTTATGGGCTTGAGTTTTGATCTTAAGTCACTTGAATCTCAAGAGCATAAAATCCCAATTTTTGCAATGAATGTGCAGCTGCTTAGCGTTTTAAGCAGCAACAATAATGTACAAGTGCATGCATGCAGTTTATAAATAGGTAAATCGTTTTGGAACAGTCGCACAAAGTAATATTTACATAAAGCAAAATGTTTATTAAAATCTTTCTTCGCAAACGTTCAAAATTGTTGTAAAAAAAATTAAGATTGTGAATTGTCTGTGGTGTATTTACATCAACGTCAAAGTATTATTTTTGTGATTGTGAAAGTTATCTTTAATTATTTATTTGTTTTAATCATATTTTAATTAATTATTCGTATAAATAAGGAAAATGTCGTGTCGCAACGCTTCGCACGCTGGCAGCTGGTATACCGAGAACGGTATGTAAATAATAAATCTATGAGTAATAATATTTTATACTTATTTTTATTTTGTCAATCACGACAATTTTTAAAATTAAAAATTAAGGTTTGTTTGTAAAAATGAATAAACTTATTATTTAGAGTAACTTCAAAAAGTCAAAAGGTCGTTAACCTTTGTTGTAAAGTGCCTATTAATAATCTCTTTTGTCTTTCTCGGGATGATTTGTAAAACCTTTTTTTATCATTCGGCTTAGAATGCAATTCCTTTGCCTGGACTTTTAAAAGATTATTTCTCACCTATTTCTTATTTTATTTAATGTTTCTTATTTGTTCTAGCTTTATAACTGTTGTTCTATTTAATGCATTCGACTATTCGATACTTTTTATGCTTCTACCTGCATGGTTCATTTAAATATTTATATTGACCTGTTGATGACCTCGTAAGTGCCTAGCAAAAGTCACAGAATTGATTTCTTTTTGTGTTGCGTTCGGAAATGTATAAAATAGTATCATTCTCTTATTTATTTATTTTTAATAATGCTTTTACTGATTGATGTACAAATTAATATTATAGTTGTAAAGCTGTTTATGTGAGTCATGCAATAAAACGAATTGGATTCTTCATGCTTTTGTGTTAAACAAAGAATGTAGTTTATACGCCAGGAAGTAACATTTCTATTTAAAGGTGTGGTTTGAATAAATACTTTGGTATTCAATGATGAGTTAAATTTAAGTTCTACAGTTCTTTTTTTAATTCAAAAATATATGTACATACGAAAACTTTGTTCCTGAACGAAAAGGGTAATGGTTGCCATGGCGACATATTGTTTGACAGCTATTTAAAAACAAGCGTCAGTGCGATCATTCGAAATACTAATATTTTTTCCTAATTCTTATCAAATGGCTGAGAAAAAGAATGTTATGAAGCCCGGTGCAAGAAATGCTTTGAAAAATGGAACTCGCGCTGTATTGACTGCTAACACATCGTTGACAAAATTCCGCGGCAAAGGAAAATCTTTATGGAGGCCGGAGAAGACTAAGAAACGAATGTTAGTCTAACAATAATTATATTTAAACGCAATTTGAATGCTCTTTGGATTATTTATATCCAAATAAATGTATTTCTTTCAGGTTTCTTGACTTTAACAGCTGTGATAACTGTAGTGTCCATGAAATGGAGTACGATTCCAAATTCGAATCACTTATCAATGAACTGGCAATGACAGAAAAAGCCCGCCTTGACAAACTCCTCGACAGCATGTATAATGCCATACATGGTCTAGGAGAAATTAAAAAAGAATCTAAACATTACATAGACAAGACCAAAGAGTATGAAATGTCAAACAATAGTATTGAAGAAATGAAAATGGAGGGATTTGATTTGGATAGCTTGAAGTTGAGATTTGATGCAAAATTTCCTAAATTACGAGAACAGTTACTAAAAGAGGTCACTAATAAGGTTGAGAGGTTGTTAGTTAACTAAAAAGCTGATGATGGTTTAGAATTATGTTATTTATTTTAAAAGTATTGTTTTTTTTAAGTACATCTTTAGTCATGGGATAACTTCAAGAGAAGAAACCTGATTTTCATGAGAAAATAGGTCTGACCAGATAAACTGTGATGGTGTTGTTTAAAAGTTGTGGAACATTATATTATATCTATCAGGGTAGTTCCACTCCAGCCTAATGGAAGAACAGACATGTACAATCCAGAATTAAGTTATTAAGTCCTGCTAGCTCAGGACAGCAAACAAAGGATTTGGGTTAGGCCTTTGGTTATCTGTAGACATTTTGTAGGCTTTGATAAAGAAATATGAGGATGTCATCACTGGATTTGAACAAGGATGGTATCACAGAGGTTGCATAACTACTGTGACCCAGCCGTGGGTTGATTATTTGTGATATATTGTGTTCCTGAGTAGAACAAAGGTTTGTGTGATGAGCATGATCATTTGTTTTGTGTCTGGATGTTATTGATCTATAATATGTAGGTATTTATAAAGGTAAGTATGTTTATCAGTTGTCTAGTACTCAATGCAAACTTTGCTGTTTGAGACTAGATGGCGTTGTAAGGCTGTTATTATTATTATTCCTGTATCTGTAATTTTATGTGAATCTTTGTTATTTAAATAAATAAATGTTTTAATTATTGTTTCCTTTATTTAAATATTAGCCTATATTTAATGTTTAATCTAATATTAATATTGTATCTTTGTTGTGTTACAAATTGTGAAATATTTTTGTTAATTATTGTTGTATAATTTAAACAATAAAGTTTATGATGTATGTTTTTTCTTTTATTGACGTTTTAACCCATTTAATATGGCCGAAATTCTGAAAGCAAGTTCTGCTTTCGATGTATAAATAGTAGCTCATAATAGGCTGTTTCTCATAATACCGTGTCAGTTGAGATGTCGCTACTTAATAATATTGTGGCACTAAACCTTTCTTGAAAAGAATAGAGAGTTGTGGAAGAGAAAGAGGAAGGCCTTTGTCCAGCAGTGGGAGGCGACATAAAAAAAACCTTTCTGAAAAAAAAAACAGACCTTCAATATCAGTGCCGCCAGTTCGCGTCGGATTGGGATTGGTCCTCAATTCCACTTTTTATAATAACCAATGATTGAATGGAAGTAAGAATACATTTAACGGAATTCATATAAGCATTTTGTCAATACAATAATTGTAGTTCAGTAAGGGGTGGAACAGTCACAGTTAATACAAGGACATTCAAAGTTTACAATAAAAAAAAATGCTTAACAGAATACGAATAGTGTTGCTTAACTTAAAAAAAGCTTAGGATACTGAGAATAAAGAAATATCTCAGTTTATCAGTTCTCTAATGCTCATAGTGCAAGCTTTGCTTAGTTTGACACTAGATGGCGCTGTGTGAAAGTTGTCGAATGTTATGATATTATGTTCGTATCTCTTTTAATTAACTTCATGGGAAGAAACCCGGTCCTTTTTATAAGCGTGCACGGGGACACAGGTCCAACATGCAGAGGCCTTGTTGAGAACTTTAATATAAAATGTGTTAGAGTTATCTACACGGGGCCATCCATCCTTGCTCTATTAAAAATACGTTATATTATTATTACTTATTCTTGGTTAACAGGTAATGAATTGTCACGCCAGTTGGACTTGTGGCTTTCTAAGGCTGATCTCACTCATGGACCGGCGAGAGCTATAATTGCACCGTAAGTAACGTATTTTATTAGATAGCGCTATTATTTATCTTACAAAACTAAATGGAAACGTAAAATGTTGAAAGCAACTTACGGATAGCCGAGCGGTATAGGTCGCCACGCCAAGCGCCCTATTCGCGACGTGTCGCGGGATCGATCCCCGCGTAGGATCAGTATTTGTGTGTTCACTCAGAAATGAGATGATTTTTTTATTGGGAATATTTTTATTTCAAGGAAGCTATATGTAAAACTAGCTGTTGCCCGCGACTTCGTCCACGTGGTTAGAATTTTCCCCGTCTTTTCCACATTTTCCATTATATCTTCGCTCCTATTAGTCGCAGCGTGATGTTAGCCTATAAACTTTCTTGATAAATGGTCTATTCAACACAAAAAGAATTGTTCAAATCGAAACAGTAGTTCCTGAGATTAGCGCGTTCAAACAAACAAACAAACTCTTCAGCTTTATATATTAGTATAGAATATAGAATTATAGATATAGATATTAGTATAGATATAGATAACACAATATAGACTTTTCTGTTCTTTGCCAGAATTTCTATGCCAGTTTTATGCGTTGCAGGTTCGATCCCAATATGACTTTTGATTTGAAATTTAAACTTACTTGACGAGTATAAAAAGTATTAGATTCCAACATTTTGCAATCCAGAATCTGCCATGGTGCTCAACGCCCAAGCCTTTTTTTTATGAGAAGAGGTCTAAGTCCAACAGTGGGATATATACAGGCATTTTTTAATATTTTTTTTTTATATTGCAGCCACGCGGGATACTCCTATTGCGGCGCATGCGCAGCTTTCGCTTACAGACAAATTAGTCCTGTCGTTGTGTAAGTATTCTTTTTTCTATAGAAACTAGCTGTTTCCCGCGACTTCGTCCCGGTGGGTAAAAGATATAAGTTATGATTTATATCTGCCCTGATTTTTTCACATTTTTCATTGTATCTTCGGTCCGATTTTTCAATTTGGACGAGTAGTTCCTGAGATTGGCGCGTTCAAACAAACAAACAAACTCTTCAGCTTTATATATTAGTATAGATATTGATATTATTTTTTTGTTAAGTATTAACATTTTGTCCAAATTATAGTAAGCGTATTTTCATCCTGGGTCCCTCTCATCATGTGAGGCTCGGTGGCTGCGCGCTCTCGTCGCTCGACAAGTATCAAACGCCTCTCTACGACCTCACTATTGATAAACAGAGTAAGTTATTTAATAGAATACATTTATCATTAAATACTTAGACAACGTTGATAATATCTGTAAGTAAATATAAATGGGGTTATGGAATATTTTAAGCCTCAGACAGGATAAGTCCTTATTAAATGATGTAACGGTTAACTCACGCGTATTTATCGGGGTAGCCCGACTAGTTTCCGACCCAACCGGAGTCCTTAATCATGAGCAGACGCGGCGGGATTGCGAGTCGAACCATACGCGTACCCCGATAAATACGCGTGAGTAAACCGTTACATCATTTAATAATGAATCATTCTCACGATAGTTACTATCAGGATAAGTCCTGTCAAATGGTCAATATCCCTGCTTTGAACAGGGGCTGAGTTTAGCCTCTGCCTTTGGCATCATAACTCCCGAATGGAAAGATCGATTTCAATTTAGTTTTTTTCTGTTTTTAAGGTGAATTATGTACGAGTTTTCAAAAACATGTTGATAAATATCGGGATTTCCAGTGCCGGCGTAAGGGTCACTGACACCCCGGGCGAAAATATTGTGGCGCCCACTTGAGGGCAGCAATATCAAGTGTTAGTTTTCTTGCTGATCCCAAGTAAAATTATATTAAGAATTTCATCTTTCCTTTAGCGTTCCGTTTGGCGGTGGAAGTATTCCAGCTCTAGCGTAGAGCACAGTTCTGAGGGTGTGCGCCAGGAGAGGCAAGAGACTCCAACTTCAGACCTTGGCGCCCCCCAGAATTTGTCGCCCTGGGCCATCGCCCCATCACGCTCCCCCCTAACGCCGGCACTGGGGATTTCATTTTATTTTATCTTGTCTATTATAAAAAAATATACTGCAAGTTCTTGCTGTATCTACTGTCGTGTTTTTATTAGAATCAGTGGAATTGATCTATGTTCTTCTAATTTTCATTCTAATAAATTAATACCATGTTTATAGTTTACGCGGAACTGGAAGCGACTCGTCAGTTCGAATGGATGGACGTACAGACGGACGAAGATGAACATTCCATAGAGATGCACCTTCCGTACATAGCCAAGGTTATGGAGGAGTAAGTATACAATCCTAATAATATTATAAACGTGAAAGTTTGTATGTATGGATAATTGTGACGACCTCCGTGGTCGAGTGGCGTACGCACCGGTTTCAAGGTGTCGCTAGCTCTGAGGTCCCGGGCTCGATCCCCGGTCGGGTCAATGTATCAATTCACATTTCTACATTGTCTCGGGTCTGGGTGTTTGTGGTACCTTCGTTGTATCTGAATTCCATAACACAAGTGCTTCAGCAACTTACTTTGGGTTCAGAACAATGTATGTGATGTTGTCCGTATTTATTTATTTATAATTGTTGCTTTTTCACCCAAAAACTACTAATAGGATCTTCTTCTTCTCTTCCATACCTTTCTATCTGACGTCATCTCACAAGAAACACTCTTTGCAGCCATATCACAATCCATCGTTTCCTTAGCCGTCTTCTTCCCTTCCTCACAACATTACTCTCATTTCTCCGTCATGATATGGGCATGTTATGGCCCATACATGTACATTTGCCACGTAGTTTCTCTGTAACGGGTGCCATTTACACAATATTATATTTTCTTACAGATACCAAACCGGCTTCACAATCATCCCGATTCTCGTCGGTTCCCTGTCACCTGAGAAAGAGGCCAAGTACGGCGCTATCCTGGCTCCGTACCTCGCTGATCCTCAGAACCTGTTAATCATATCCTCAGATTTCTGTCACTGGGGGAGCAGGTTCCGTTACACGTGGAAGGATTCAAGTCGAGGACAAATCTATCAGAGCATCGAGTGGTTGGATAAACAGGTGATATGAAAGATATTTTAATTCTAAATTGTGTTTTTTATGAAAAAAAATTAGGTATTATAAAGGTAGGTAAATCTAAAAACCTATGTTTTCAAGTGTCACTCCATTCAAATTTTATCAAAATCGGTCAAACAGTTTTTATAGTTGTAAATTGCATTGTCATCTAGTTTGAAGCTACCCTTAAAATTTCAGTCTGCTAGCTTATAGGGAAGTGCCTCAAAATTTTGTTGCAAAAATCCAACCGGAACGATAAAACAAGCAAGAAAGTGAGTGTATAAAAACATGGGCAAAAATTACTGGACTAGGGTTTGATTCTCGCCCAGGACAAATGTTTATGTGATGAGCACGATCATTTGTTCTGTGTCTGGGTGTAATTTATCTATATTATGTATGTATTTAGAAATATATAAGTATGTTTATCAGTTGTCTAGTACTCATAATACAAGCTCTGCTTAGTTTGAGACTAGATGACGTTGTATGAAAGTTGTGGAATATATTATCATTACAAACGTTTTTTGTCTTTGATTCTCAGGGTATGGACATCATTGAGAAGATGGATCCTCGCATGTTCACTGATTATCTCAATAAGTATGGCAACACCATCTGTGGAAGGCATCCCATAGGTGTACTATTGCAGGTAAATATATTTTAATGAAATATCTACAGTATTTATTAAAAAACCTATCTGATATATTATAAGGGGTAGTGTATCGTAAAATAATTAAGTTCTTGTAATTATTTTTTTGAAAATAAGGAGATAATTTTCTCCGATATTTTTTTTGTGAAAATAGCAAAAGTATTTGCCGCGATTTTTAGTGATTTGAAATAATGTCGTATAGATTAAATATGGCAACACTGAAAAGTAATAAATCGTAACAACTAGGTGACTCAAAAAAAAAAGAGTTTTTTTAGTTTCTGGATTTTTTCCAAAATTCAAATAATATTTGTCGTCAATGCTGAGCGCTAAAGATATATATTTTGATAATTATTTTTTTTCTCGTCTATCAAGTCCATTCTAATTATAATATCCTTCAAGAGTCGGACGGGCTTTTTTGTATATTTTTTACTAGCTTTTTTATGTGTATGTTACCTGTCCCTTTGTCTGTAAACAAATCTTGCAAATTTAAACCTCACTTCCCAGTTTCCGATTGAGATGAAATATTGTTCGCGTTTGGTTTGCTCCATTGTCACTATTATTATAAATGAGAAAGTATATGATAATTTTTGTACTTGTATGTATGTTTGTTACCCCTCACGCCAAATATCGAACCGATTGCGATGAAATTTAGCACACATAGGCTACTTTCATTAAATTTAGTATATCGTCGCTTCAAATCGAAAATGATCCTACGGGAACATAAAACCGCGATAAAACTATCCTCCATATTAATCCTGGTTATAAACTATCTGTGTTCTAAGTTTCGTCGAAATCGGTTCAGTAGTTTCTGCGTAAAAGAGTACGAAACATTCAAACATAAAAACTTTCGCGTTTATATTAGTAGGATGTTTCTCATGCTATAAAACAGAAAATTATTTTTCTTTCAGGCGATAGCAAAACTACGCGGTCAGTCTAATTCGCCTCGCATGGCGATGAAGTTTTTAAAGTATGCTCAATCGTCACAATGCATGAACAGCCATGATTCGTCAGTCTCTTATGCAAGCGCCTCCCTTGTATTCGAGTAAAACTTGACTGAAAAGGATCTTCCGAAGATCATACAACCCATACACACCTAATATTCAGTGTTTACATCGTCGTTCTCGCCGTTCCCAACTATGTTGGGGTCGGCTTCCAGTCTAACCGGATTCAGCTAAGTACCAGTGTTTTACAAGGAGCGACTGCCTATCTGACCTCCTCAACCCAGTTACCTGGACAACACGATACCCCTTGGTTTAGACTGGTTGTTAGACTTTCAAGCTTTTCGTTCTTTCTGACTACCTGTAACGACTTTCAAAGATGTATGAATAACAGCCTGTACTCACAATTTAACGTGCCTTCCGAAACACGGAGGAACTCGTTATGACATAGATGGTCACCCATCGAAATGCCGACCGTACCAAGTGTAGCCATGTTTAATACTCCAAAAGAATTCTGTGAACTAGCTGAGGTGGAGGAAGCGGGGTCCTGCATTCTGATTGGAGCTCTCAAGGTCAACGTTAACGCGGAAGTGTTTCCGGCTCACGGTACTGGTCGAAACTAATTCTAATTGTTGAGTGACGAGTGACGAGCGACCTGTGTGAGAGTTGTGAGGGTCATGTGTTGACAGAGAGCGGGCGACTGGTGTGAGGTGTCTAGGGGTTGTGTGGTCTGACCTATTTTCAACTATGGATGTGGAAAGGAGACAGTCAGACGGTGTAGAGTTGCCTCTCTCTTTCACACCTGAAATAATATTACTTCTAGACGTGTTTCGCAGACAGAATATATTTTCAATTTCGCTTTTTTGCTTGGTTATTACTTTAAGAAAGGCACAGACCATTTTCCCACGTTTTTATTCACTCACTTTTCTTGTTTGTTTGTCGTTCCGGTTGGATTTTTGTAACTCAATTTTGAGGCTCTTCCCGATAAGCTAGCAGGCTGCAACTTTCAGGGTAGCTTCAAACCCGATGACAATGCAATTTACAACTATAAAAACGGCTGGTCCTATTTGGATAAAAATAATGGAGTGACATTTAAAATGTGGGATTTTAGATTTTTAAATCTATTAATTTTATAAATATAAATTGTCATCACTTAATTTGCAATATTTCTATGGTAAGTCCAAGCCATTTGAACCGATTACAGAAAGGTTGTCTATTTTCTGTATACACCGTGATTTTTTAGTCGTCTTACAAAAGCAGCCCAGTTCATGTATCCAATGACTAGAACACGTTCATGATAAAAAAATAGGTATTTATGAGATTTGAAAAAAAAATGCAATTTTTATTCAATATTATGATGCAATTCGTAGTTTTTTAGAAACACAGCTCTGTTGCGAGCGCGGTCCGAGCCTTGTAACATTGGTGAGGGGCGCGGGCGGCGGCAATTTTATCATTTTTAAGAGTATATTTCAGATTTCTCTTGTTTAATTTTCTTCGTACTTATTATCTTAGTTGATGATAAAAAAGTAATAATCGCGCCTAGTGGTATTTTACGTCGGATACATGAACTGGGCTGCTTTTGTAAGACTACTAAAAAATCACCGTGTATCTACATTTTTTTCTTCCTAAACGCAAAGCAATAAGGTCGAAAATTGTTTGGCGGTTTGTTATGTGATTGTACGTTATTTTTCTTATATCAGAACTTTGGTCTGGGTGTATTAATGTTAGGGGGTTTTATAGAAACTCGGTGATTTTCAACGTAGAAGCGAAGTTTGAAATATGGCACCTGTCTTTTTAAACACGCTTAGAACTTATTTATGTGATTAAATAATAATCTTCAAAATTCTTTTTTATTTGTAAATGTTTGAGTTATATACCAAAATATTGTACTATCATAATATGTCTTAATGATTTTGGACTTGGTGTACTCAATGGGGTGTTTTTCAAAAAAATCTAAGTACATAAGACAGGTTTACCAAAAATCTAGAATAATTATTTTTCATTTTATCACATTCATTAAAAAGTTAGGGAAATTAAAAGTACTTAAGGTGATGAAATTTATGCTAGTGTGGGCTTGTAACATCACTTGCTAGTAAAAAGCGTACTGGTAAGTGACGTCACACGAGATTTTAAATAACTGTATCCGTTTAACTTTTTGTTTACGTGATAACAAAAAATACATTTTCAATAGTTTTTGTAAATCTGTCTGATGAACTAAATAGTTTTTTTTGTCATATACCCTATTGTTAATAAATCCTTGCAAGTTGATAATAGACTTGGACGCCATTTTTGTGATGTAATTTGACAATACATTTCTATTGCAAGCCGCTTTTAAATGGTACTTTTCACATCTGTTTGACGTCATTTTTACTACGACAAAGATTTTTCTGTTGTCAATTTGCGAGGTTAATAATATCCCTTGACTAATTATATTTCACTCAAGACTGTCAAATTTAAACCTGTTTTCTGGCAACAATTGAAGACCAATGTTGCCATCACATAAATAAGATTCTCCCATGGATATATTTGACGTTATAATATTATTTTCTATATAAGCATTTAAGTTAATTTTAAGTTTTTCAATTCTTTTTATACCTTTATAATTTAGGTAGCAGTTTGGAGTTAAAGAAAATGTGAAAAAGACCATTTATTTAAATAATAATAAACGTGGATAGGCGAAACACTTAGAACTTTGAATAATTATATTGGCTTTGACATAAGTCAGAAATCGGCGGACAGTGAATTGGAATCGCGAAACTGAGGGTTCCATACAAATGAGATAAAAAAAAAAACAAATTGCGTAAAGTATTGATCATCAATCCCATTAATGTCCGTACCAAACGATGCTGAAACGATTTCGTGTTATGGACTCAACAAATAAACTTCATCTCTAAAAGTTTTTACCGTCTAATTACAACGGTTCATGAGGTACAGCATGGTGACAGATATACTCACAGACAGCGGAGTTTCTATAATAAGGCTCTATTTTTTTATCCTTTATGTATGGAATATCAAAACGAACAGCAAATATTAATAATAATATTCGTGAGTTGACGCCGCGCCTTCATATTGTTTTTCTCAAGACGCCTTACGGCTGATGGTTGGGCAGTTCAAATCGTAAAGGATACCTGTCAACTTGTAATAAATCGCCAATCCACCGCATTATAATACTAGGCCAAGCACAGAAAACTAACGCTGACTAATCGCTCAAATGTATTGAACTGACAAGTCAAAGTCACGTCACTTGTCGAAACGGAATAATATAAAAAATTACTTGAAAATGATTTATTTCATGACGGTTTACTCACGCGTTTTTACCGGAATAGCCCGACTAGTTAGATGGATGAATAAACCGTCATTAAATAAATAATAATGAAAGTAACTAACGTGAGAATGATTCATTGTTAAATGATACTATAGTTTACTCACGCGTATTTATCGCGGTTGCCCGAATAGTTTTGGACTCAACCGGAGTCCTTAATCATGAGGGGTACCCCGATAAATACGCGTGAGTAAACCGTTGCATCATTAATTAATCATGGAAAGGAATTTAATTAAACACGTTTGAAGTTTTATTTGTTAATGTCATGTTATGTAATAAATATTATCTAAGCCCCTGGTCACACTATCTTTAGTTTTAGCTACACTCAATTTGGTTCATTCACTCACTCAATTGTATATTGTCTATGCCTTATGTAAAGAACTTAATAAAATACTAATTCATAAAAATGTGTTTTTCATTTTATATAACTTAAAAATCGGCTGAGATTTTTGTCTAACTATGTGGGTCGGCTCCCAGTCTAACCGAATGCTGAGTACCAGTATTGTACAGAGCGAGTGCCTATCTGACCTCCTCAACCCAGTTAGAGACAACGCGATAAGGATAACCCTTAGTTAGACTGGTTGTCAGACTTTCTAGCTTCTGACTACCTGTAACGACTGTCAAAGATGTGTACTTAATAGCAGGTGACCAGAAATCTAACAAAAAATCAGTTTTTATGTGTCATTTGGCCGGACCAAGTGACGGCATGTGGACTAAGCTGGTGACAGAATAATGACCAATGCAAGGCAAAAGAAACGTCGGTCGTCCGGGAGCAAGATGGGTCGATGACATAGTTAAGGTCTCGGGTCGAGTCTGGATGAGCCTGGCACTGGGCCGTAGAAATTGGCACGAGAAAGGGAGGCCTTTGCCCAGCAGTGGGAGGATAAAGGCTGTGGATGATGATGGTATCATTGGACTAAAATAGATCCTTGGAGTTGTTAAGAATACAAATCAATATTTGTTAGGAATATAAGTTACATTTGATAACAGTGAATAGTTTAAAGAACATATTGAGGTGAAAAATAATCCTATGCAAATATTTTGACAAGTATATTTTTGTAGTGATAGCTGTGATAGCATAAAGTAGGTTAACCCGATTCATAATTTTTCTAGTTTCCTTTCCCTCACATAGAGTTCTCTTTGAGACTAATTTAACACAATATGCCGACTTCGTGTATATTATGTTTTTTATTAATAAGGATCAAGCTGTGGAGAATTTTTAGGCACATTGTGTGTGGAAATAAATTACTACAACTCTCTCAGGCCAAGCTGAAAGAAAGCTAAGAAAATTTTCTTACATACTAACAAGTGAAGCTAATAAAAGCGTGTTAAAAACTCCCTTGAAAGACATTCCTATTCCTATTTCCTTCAAATAGAAATGCTTTTATTTATCTTTCAAACATTCTTAAAGTTTAAATCCGAAGCCGCCTTACTGCTTTCAGTAATTTATTAAATTAATATTCAGTAAAAATAATTATTTAAAACGGCAAAGTTAATTTCTGAACGCAATATAAAATCATGGTTACTATGGCAACGAAACGTAATTTGACAGCCGTTTAAAAACAACGTCAGGCTAACAGCAAAACCTGAAAACAAAATTGGATTGATCGATATATTTTTATTTTGTTGATAATTGTTATAAGATGTCTGATAAAACGAAAGCTTCGGGGCCAGCCGCAAGGAATGCTTTAAAAACTCGGCGTCCTATAACAGCTGCCGCCACATCGTCGACTAAAGTTACTGCCAAAGATAAACCCGCACCCAAAGCGAAAAAGACGAGTAATCCAAATACGACTTTGAATCCGGACGCCACAGTTTTGAAATCAGAACTCCAAGGACTTCCGGATTTTGATACGGAAAACCGCCAAATCGCTTACGGAAAGTTCGTTCGCGCCATGCTCGAAGAATGTCTAGTTGATGAAAAATTTGAAAGAGAGGAAACTATTATGGACTTACAAATGGCGCAACTAGCTGACAGGTTCCAGAAAACGATGAGCCAGTTGGATAAAACTAGTCGGCGATTGAAAGATATATCTTTTGTGGTTGAACAAAAAAGGTTAATTCCTGTATACATTGTAATCATTAGATTTGAATAACCAACACTGCCTTTGCCTCCCTTTGTCTATGCCACTCTCTTCGGCCTCTTTCCCTTCACATTCATCCTCTAAATATTTCCATTAAGTTTCAATGACAGTACAGCAATGATTGAATGAATTGTGAAATCGCAAAAACTGAATTTAAACATTTCTTGTATGTTTTACTATGTCCCAGGCGGCCAATAGCAGAATTACAAGCTTATTTTAAATATAATTACTAACATTACAAAGTGAAATTGTGTGTATGTTTGTTGTTAATGTTTTATGCTAAAATGCCTGGACCAAATTTACTTAAATTTCACAGTAAGGTGTGGGTATATCAGACACAGTGCAATTAATAATATAATTAGCTAATAAATCTTATATCTTTCAGGCTACTCGACTTAAAAAGCAATGACAACTCCTGTTTCTATGAAATGACCGAAAATTCAAATGCGGAGTCACTCCTAAAAGATCTGGCAAATACAGAACAAGCTCATCTTGACCGAATTGAACTGAAAAATGTAGACTTTGGTTACAACAAGCAGTCCGGGCACAAACAACTCCTAGAAGCAGTCAATGATGCCATAGACGGGCTAGAAAAGATTAAAAAGGAATCCAATCTAGATATAGATAAATTTAAAGAGTATGAGAAGTCACAAGTTACTATTGAAGAGATGGAAAAGGAGAGATTTGATCTCGATAGCTTAAAAGCGAGTTTTGAAGAGAAATTCCCAAAATTTAGCGAACAGCTTCTTAAGGAGACTTCGAGAAAGATAGCAAGCATCATCGATGATGACGGAGATGAAGATGGCGATGATTGAGAATGAAATAAATTGTATTTTGTGTTGTATTTTTAAAGATAATTATGGTTATTAAATGTCCTATGTTAATATTTTGTTTTATTGGATTTTAGTATTAACTAGCTGTTGCCCGCGACTTCGTCCCCGTGGGTAGAAGATATAAGTTATGATTTATACCTGCCCTGTTTTTTTTTTCACATTTTCCATTGTATCTACGCTCCTATTAGTCGCAGCGTGATGGTTTATAGCCTAAAGCCTTCTTCGATGTAGTCTATGTAGTTCCTGAATTAGCGCGTTCAAACAAACAAACTCTTCAGCTTTATATATTAGTTAGAATTAGAATATACATATATATGAGACTATTCTTGAGCTAATTAAGCTTGCACTTGAATTATATCATTGGTGTTAGCAGCACAGACGCACAGATAGCGAAATGGTTAAAAACAATTCTGTCTACTAGCTGATGTCGACGAAGTGAGGTACTGCATTCTGATCGGACCTTTCAATGTTAACGTGAAAGTATTATGTGGTCACTATATTTTTGATAATCAACACCACGCTGCGTTCCAATTGTGGGATTATAGGCGTCGGCAAAAAGGCTGCCAGGCTAAAATGGGGTGGGCGGGTTACGTCAGCCGCATAGACGGCTGGGCAAAAATCACGCAGATTTGTCCTGGGTGGAAATCAAACCTACGACCAGTACAGCAGTCAGGGCCACTAACCAGTAGATCAGCAGGCCAGTCAATTATAGGATATTTGTAGCTTCTAGGAGCGCCGTCGTTGTGAACACAGCGACTACCTATAACACCTTCTCAGTTATTTTGGCATAAAAAAATATTACAATCTTTTTAAAAGCCTTAACATGACTCTGTCAATACAAGAAGAAAAAAACTCACAGTCAAAGTTCCATTGTCAAAATTTGTCATGAAAATCAGAAGTGCCGATTCTATGTAAATTATTTTGTACTATTTAATAATAAAACAAAAAATGGATTTGACGCGAAGTAACAGTAAAATCACAATTTTTGACAAGCACAAGTCTTGGTACAAAATGGACATCGACGGAGACTTTATCACGAAGACCAGCAAGTGTAGTCTACCAGCTAAGAAAAAGGTTGTAACTACAAAGAAGGTTAGGAGGCCGCGCCCAGTTTACGTAAAACCGGCGGCGCTCGAGAAAAACATAAACAAAAATGTCGACGAAAAGCCGGATTCGTTGTCAAAATCTCACGAATTTGTGTTCAGACTTGGCGTTCATCTTTGTATTTCACTAGCTATGCTTATCACAGCATATTGTGGCTTCTCCTATGTCCTGCCAACACAAATAATATTGTCTAACTTTTCAAATTTTGACATTGGAGTGTTTTGACTCTCAGTTTTTGGTGCTGTGTAAGAATAGAACGGTTAAGCTTGAAAAAGAACTGAATTTTGCAATAAATGGAACAACAAAATCAAAATGTATTTTATTTTCACATGTCTTTTTAAATTACGATGATTGCACGGATAGCGGTGTGGTTGAGGTCACTACGCCAACACACTGAGTGCGATTTGTCGCGGGTTCCCCGCGTAGGACACGAGTTTGTGTGATCCACGAATGCTTGTTCTGAGTCTGGGTATCTTTGTGCATGTGACTTGGAGGTTTGTGAAAACTCCCGCGACACCAGACTTTAATTCATTAATATGGGTCACCTAAGAAATAACGGTTGTGGAAGCAAAACGGCACATAAAAGGGAGTCTCTAAACATTAATAAAAATTAAAAAAGGGCGTCTGTCTTCCCCATCCCCACTTCAGACTTAGTTTATTTACGCCACACCAATTACAACTGTATTATTTTCAGGTGACAAGCTCGCCATACCTGTCCTTCATTGCAACTCCTGAAAACCAGGATCACCAGTCCTATAATATAGTAATATGATAATCCCACGAAAACTACCTAACACTTAATCTCGGTGTTTCCCAGGGCAAAAATCGTCTTGGAAACAACTGCAACAATCTGTAAGGGATGGTTAGTATAAGGTGCCTTACCATCATCATCATCCTAGCCTTTTCCCAACTATGTTGGGGTCGGCTTCCAGTCTAACCGGATTTAGCTAGGTACCAGTGTTTTACAAGGAGCGACTGCTTATCTGACCTCCTCAACCCAGTTACTTGGGCAACACGATATCATTATAAGGCGTCCTACCTTGTCAAAGAATCTAGTAGTAGAAATGGCCGCCATCACAAAAAGGCGGGATTTATATATAATTCTTTATATATGTGTATCAAATAAAACGTCTTGACTAGGAGAAAACTATAATAAAAGGATCCAAGATCGGCGGGTTTTTTATTTATTTAATACTTGTAATTAAGTTTAATTATCTGACATCCTGGATGAACTCAAAAATCTGAAAGGTCAAAAAAAAAGTCAGCCATCTTAGTAAAATATAAACTTTATTTTTAATGTTAACAATTTCGTTTACATGATCGTTACATAAATAATGATGGAGAAAAACTTAAAACAAATAATTATAACAATTCTTTTTTTTTTATTAAATAAACAGTTTAGTCTTGGAATCCAATAATTTCCAACTTAATTAAACGCTGAAAAGTTAAACCAAGGCGAAGCTTTGTCAAAACGGGGTGATCGAATGATTTAAAAGCTAGCCCGATTTTTCAATCGTCAGATAACTTTTATTTGAGGAATGAATATGGCCGTTTGAAATATTTTCTATACAAAAGCTGTCAAAACGTCAAACATATTCGTCGAATAAAAGTTATCAGGCGATTGAAAAATCAGCCCTTAAACAAATAACTAACTAAATAGGCTACGACGTAGCTGTTGTGTGTTTCAAAACACAGCTTTGAACGACTTTAAAACTATTTTATTGGTTGAAAGAGCTGACTCTGTTAACTAAATATTAAACATAATAAACGTTTCGGAAATTTCATTCACCAGAAAATTGAATTAGAACAAAACAATTAATAATACATCCGTCGCTATTTGGTTTAACTTTTTCTTTACTTTATTATAAATACATAATATTTTGCAAAAAAGAACAAGAAAATGTTATATAATTGATAGATTGACATGAGAGCTACGTATACCGGCCCCGATTACAATTGAGCAGTTGTCAAATCATCTAGCAGTTTGCATTTAAAGGAGTGTCGAAATGTACAAAAAAAATATCTAACAGAATAATTTATTTCTGATTTCTTCAATACATAATTTCTATGTAATATAAATGTGTTAGTTTTTATTTAAATTCATATTCATAATATTGTTTTAAAATATATAATATACGTATAAGATTTTAATAATTACATAACCCCAGTGGGTTGGGTTCAACAAGTACTGACAAGTTTTTGATCCGACAGAAAGAAAGTAAGCTAAGAGGATCGTGTTGTAAACAGTTTTTTTTACTATTTCTTTTTTTTACTTGGCTGTTATACCAGATTTTTGAACTGTCAATCTATCAATTATATTTAAATAAATAACAAATAAAGATAAACAAGACAATTATAATTTAATGTTAACAAAAGCTTGAGTTTATTTTGCTATAGAATTTTATTGGTTATTTCAAAAGCACACAATTCATTTACTAAATATATATTAAAAAGGCCAAGTGCAAGTCATCATCATCTTAACCTTGTTGGAGTCGGCTTCCAGTCTAACCGGATTCAGTTAAATACCAGTGTTTTACAAGGAGCGACTGCCTATCTGACCTCCTCAACCCAGTTACCTGGGCAACACGAAACCTCTTAGTTAGAACGGTTGACAGACTTTCTAGCTTCTGACCTGTAACGACTGTCAAAGATGTATGAATAACAGCCGGGACCCACAATTTAACGTGCATTCCGAAACACGGAGAAACTCGTTATGACAGCCAGACATTGAATGTTGCGGACAAAAAGGCTAAAGAAAGGACAAATTTATAAACGACGGTAACCCATCAAACTCATGACCGTATCAACATTGCGTAGTAAAAATAATTTTGCAAGACCGTATATATTTAACGGAGTTATGGCCCAACATACATATAAAAAATACAAACATTTGAATTAATAACCTCCTTTTTCGGAAGTCGGTCAAAAATACATTTAAAAACGACGAAAGCTTAGCCATAATCAATAATATTCTATAGCCAAGTGAACAATAAAACTAAATTTTCTCAATTCAACTTTTCTCTACAGAAAATAATTTGAATTTAAAATGAAGGCTAGAAAACCGGTGAAAAGATCGGTTTTCAATTACAGTTGTGCTCTAAAACCGATTATTACCGATATTATTAAAACATTGCTGATAAGTGAGAGTATTTTTTAGATATATAACAATTTAATTTATCGGTAATAATCGAAAATGATAGTTAGGGTAAAAATAGATTTAAAATTTTAAATATGACGTTTAGGTGTAGAGAGCAAGTAAGAATTACATTTTTTACAGGCAACAAAAAAGTTAGGCAACAATTTTGTCGCGCAACGACAACTGTTGTGCAACAGTTTCATTGCATTTGTACCCAGAAACTACAAAATTTAATTAAACAAAACCATAAATTCTAACCGGTTTTCATACTTTCCTCGCCAAATAATTATCTTAATAATAAACAAAGTTTTGATAAATCTTAATAAATCAAATAATATCAGTTTTTTTTTTCGATTTTTTACATTTTTTTTCCTGTGAAATACTGGATTTCCTACAATAATTTAAAAGGTGTCGTGTCTTTATAATATATTTTGTTAGCCTTTACAGACTACCTATTTCAAAATTATAAAATTACATTAGTTTTTCTTTAAACATCATTTAAATAAATACTCAAGATTGCTGATCAATGCTCGTTGTCTATATGAGAGGCATGCAGTGGGACAGTTACAGGCTGGTGTTATTAACAGCTTCAGTAATGGCGCCCACCGTGGGGCAGCACATAAGCGTGGTGATCAATTTTCGTTTTCTGTATAAGAGGCCTGCTGTAAAACAGTCAGAAGCTGGTTTTATTCAGAATTTCATAATTATTGTTACCAACGGAACAATCATTGGTACTCTATAAACTTAAAAATATATGCTTTTTTTACACCAATTGGTATTCCATATTAAGACTGGCTGTCAAAATTCTAATGACTTGAACTGTCAAAGATTAAGTAGCGTATGACAGTCGGGAGCAATGGCGAGATATTAAGTGTTTTTCTAAAAGAAAGGCCACAAGGTTTCAAAATGGTAACCCATCCAAGATTAAACCGCAAGAAGCACGCCAAAATCAGAGTATTTCATTATGAGGCATACAAAATATAAAATAAAAACATTAATTATCCCACCTAATTGATTAAACCTATTGTTTGTGTCACAAAATAAATATTTATGACTATTGAAAGTCAATCTACGGAAAAATTACAAAACATAACCTAAAATAAATAATAGATAGTCTAAAGGTTTATTAAGATTATGCAAGAAATATCGTAAATAAAGTTAAATTGCAATAGAAAACGAATAGAAAACTTCAAATGTATATGAATGACATTCCGTTGCGACAAGTGACGTGACTATGACTTGTCAGTTCAATACATTTGAGTGATTCGTCAGCGTTAGCGCGAGGAGTAATGTAACTTGGCTACAAGCGTTGTTATCCAAAAGCGATATATCATCGTCAGAAATGTATCATACGATATTTCTAGCATAGCTTAAATTAAGATTAATAGCATTTTTGACAAAAAAAAAAACCTGTCAGATAGATTTCCAAAAAATGTTAGATACATATTTATTATTTTATCTTGTAAAAAAAAATGAAGGGGATACAGTGAAATTAAATATCATATGACGTCACTTACCAATACGTTTTTTACTAGCAAGTGATGTTACTAGCCCTCACTACCATACATTTTAAATACCTACTAATATTATAAATGCGAGATAGAGTTGACCTTGAGAAAGAAGACTTTTGAAGAGTTCTCTTGGAAACGCAATATAACCGAAGCCGCGGCCGAAAAGCTAGTATTGTGAAGCTGAAAAATACTTTTTCAATATTTTTGGGAAACCTGTGTGACAGATAACTTAGATTTGTTTTGTCAAAAACTCTATTGCTGATGACATGTAAGTAGATGAAAAACAACCTTGAAAAAAAATTCATATAGTAACGTTATTAATATGAACAAAAATTATTATTGTTTGTTGATATAAGAGGCGAATAGCATGACGTTCTGAATCTTCTATTATATAAAATTATAGTGTCTTGGTGTTTATAATTAAACTGTTAAAAAAATTGTGTCCATATTGGTTAGGTTTGAGAAGAACAAAATAATAGTTGGAGGGTCAGCTAGTGTATAAAAAGAATTTAGTGTCACAATGTTTAAAATTAAACTCTTTGGAAATGGCTCGACAGATCTTCGTGAAATTTTGGCTAGGTCCGCGTATTGGACAACATATATTTAATTTTACATGCCAATAATTATTTTTTTAAATCGTATATAATGTTTTTTCTTTACCAAATATTCCCTATACATAATTTATATGACAAAACAACGTTTGTTGGACCGGCTAGTCTTTAATTATAATTATATTATAATTCCATACCGTACGTGTGTATATCACTGAAATCCTCGTAAACGGCTGAACAGATTTGAATGAATTTTTCGAGTATGAGTTTGGGTGACGCCCTAACTTTGACTTGTCGGTTCAATACATTTGAGTGATTCGTCAGCGTTAGCGTGAGGAGACACTTTTCTTCGGGACAAGGCTTAAAATGAAAAATGATAGTTATAGTTAAAGACAGTAGGATAAGGCCTAAGAAGATAGACAAAGACAGACCCAGCCTGTATCAAGTGTTGTAGCCATAATAGTTCAATTGCAAGAAAGAGATGGGGCTATCTATATATCTTAGTTCCATCCCTGTCAATGGAAAAATAATGGTTCTAGCAACATCGAAACACAGGCTGAGGTAATTTTTAAGATGGGTTTTTGTATATCAGGCCTTTGTCCAACAGTGGGATTGTGTTTTGATAGTAACTATCATGAGACTGATTCATTATTAAATGATGTAACGGTTTACTCACGCGTATTTATCGGGGTAGCCCGATTACTTTAGAAGGTTAGACTCGCTCGCCTTCCGCGTCTACTCATGATTAAGGACTCCGGATGGGTCCGTTACATCGCAACGCGTGCTCAACCGTTACATCATTTAATAACAGTGGGATTTACGAAAATATCTATGAAGTTATAAATTTGCAAGATGGTGAGGGAATTTAACAAAAAATAAACACCAATTTGTCTTGCCTTTCAAAATTATTGGATACGTATTTTATCATTTAATCGTGAAAACATAATATGAAGAAAATACAGTAAGTTCTCGTGTGACGTCACTTTTTAGTACACTTTTTTACTGAAAATTAAAGTTATTAAGGATCAATTCTATGTTTTTGATAAAATCAAAAATACGTATCCATTATTTTTGCACGGATAGCCGAATAATGCGCCACGCCGAACCCACTGAGCGCGACGTGTTAGTTCGATCTCGTAGGACAAGCGTTTGTGTGATCCACGAATGCTTGTCCTGAGTCTGGGTGTCTTTGTGCATGTGACTTGAATGTTTGTGTAACCCCGGCGATACAAGGATAATATTCATTACTGCAGGAGTTATTATAAACATGTAATGTTTGTGTTTTTATGAAAAAGTTTAAGTCACGTCGTACCATTCGTTCAGATTAATAAAACAATAATTTACTGTATTCAATAAATTTAAAAGTTATTTAGGCCTGATATTTCCATCATCACTTAACTTCTATCTGAGGAATAAATATGGCCGTTTGACATATTTTCTATACAAACGCTGTGTCAACGTCAAACATATTCGTCGAATAAAAGTTATCTGACGATTGAAAAATCGGCCATATTAAATTTACTTTCATAAGTATATATGAAAAAACATTATTAATTAGCAAAATTGTTGCTAACAGTTACTTTGTTATAGTGAATTAAATGGTTATCAATCTTAAGATTTTAAATGAATAATTGTTTTAACCGACTGCAACAAAAAATGTTATTTTGTAATTGTGTGCAACGATTAAACTAATATTTTTAGAAAGTAGATCAAAGCGTTTGTTTACACAAGTATTGATTAATATTTGCTAACGAAAAATTAAATTAAAATACAAAAAAAAAACAACTTAAATAAATATTTTTCCGTAGAAAGGCTTCTAATTTTGTGAACATTTTCAAATCGGAAATGCATTTTTTATCTATACACGTTTAAAAAAAAAGTTAACTAAAATTATTTTTGTCTATGCTCTCACGTCATACTGAGCCGTGGCTTGTCGATGGGAAATCTGTAAAAAAATAAACAAAATTCTTGTATATTTATGGGACTAGCTATTTCTCATGAACAAAATAGTTAAATTATTGTCTATTAAATTATTTCACCACGGGAAGTAGATAATTATCATGAATATTATAATCAAAATGTTTTACATGCTTTTTAAACATTATTTCTGAATACATACCCGAAGCATGGCCAATGACTATGGTCTCATCCTGAAAAAAGAAAAACAACATATAAATGAAATAAAAGGACATCTTTTCAACGATATAATTCACAAAGTTTTTTGCGCGTTTGTCGAATTTACGACCATAGCCACAAATAAAAAATGATCCCACGGGAACATAAAATCGGGATAAAACCTATACTGTGTTAATCCAGGTTATAAACTATCTATATACTACGTTTCGTCTAAATCCGTTGAGTGGTTTTTACGTGAAAAAGTTCCATTGACATGGAAAAGAACATAGGCTACCTTTTATCCCGATTTTTGAAATAGTTCCCGAGGGAAAATTGAAAAGGTGTGTAAAAGCTATAAGATCACTAAGGGGATTGTTTCCATGGAAACGGGGACCACCGAACGCTGTAAACTGAAGTCCACGCAGACGGAGTCGCGGGCAACAGTTAGTAGTAATATGATATAACATTCCACAACATTCACACAACGCTATCTAGTCTCAAACTAAACAAAGCTTGTGTTATGAGTACTAGACAACTGATAAACATACTTATATATTTCTAAATACATACATAATATAGATAAATTACACCCAGACACAGAACAAATGATCATGCTCATCACACAAACTGCCTACGACCTCTGGTATTAGCAGTCAGGGTCACTAACCACTAGACCAAATAACGAATAGTTAAAAAAAATCTAAACACCCACATTTTTAAACGTCACATTTTATCTTTGTCAATTTTTATAATTGTAAATTGCATTGTCATCGGGTTTGAAGCTACCCTGAAAACTTCAGCCTGCTAGCTTATTGGGAAGTGCCTCAAAATTGAGTTGCAAAAATCCAACTGGAACGACAAACAAATAAGAAAAGTGAGTGTATAAAAACGTGGGAGAATGCTCAAATCTTCCCTATATGAGGAGAGGCCTGTGCCCAACAGTGGGCTGGTGTTACTCACCGGTTTAGCAGTCCTAGTTCTTTGCACCGTCATGTTTTGTTGCGGTACCGTGGAGTCGGGCTGGACGCCCAACGCTGAATATATCTCTCGAAGCATCAACAGCATCGTGTCTTCGGATTCCCTGGTGATATTAGGTTATTTATTACATTATTATTATATGGATAGATATTTTTTTTTTAATAATACATTTCCTGCAGTAAAGAACTTAATCTTTTTATCGCGGGGGTTTCACAAACATTCAAGTCACAAGCACAAAGACACCCAGACTCAGGACAAGTATTCGTGGATCACACAAATGCTTGTCTTACGCGGGGATCGAATCCGCGACAAATCGCGCACGCGGTTTAGCGTGATTGAGGACCTAACCCGCCTGAGCGCGACGTGTGAGTTGCATAGTCTCTTCTAATATATAAAATTCCCGTGTCACGATGTTAGTTACCGTACTCCTCCGAAACCGTTCGACCGATTTTGATGAAATTTTGTATACATATTGGATAGGTCTGAGAATAGAACAGCATCTATTTTTTTATACCCCTAAGTGATGGGGGTTGCTCACACTAAAAAAGAAAAAATATTTTTTTGGACGATTTTCTTTTTTATAATGTGACACTAACAATACATACAACTAGAAATAATTTATTAGGCAAAACAACGTTTGACGGGTCAGCTAGTTATTATAATAAAAAAAGGTTTTTCAAAGCAAAAACCTTTTTTTATAATAATAACTACAATACAAAAAAAGGATACAAAAAAAAATTATATATTCCAAGTCATTACGATGTTTGTCAGGTGCTTTTAAATGGTTGGATTGATGAATTCAAAATGAATCAACACGAGGGAGTTGGGTTGGAAGCACTGTCCATCATCAGATCAGCTCCATGTCATCATAATATTGCATTGTCACGCCACATACATATGCTAGCATAATCTCATTTCAATCGGTAACCAGGAATAAGATCTTTAGCTTGCAAGATTTGATTACAGACAAAGGGACAGGCAAAATGGTAAAAAAACCCTTCTCAGTCTTAAATTCAAATATAACAAACATTAAAAAAGACAAATTAAAAACCTCCTCCTACATTAAATTAGTTTTCTTTTAATTTATGGGAATCTGCTGTTCTTTACAATAATTTCCGCCAGTGTCGTGTAGTGATTGCACATGGGTACCTAAAAGGTATTTACAAAAACCGTTTCCTTCAATATTTCGTTTTTGTATTAAATTAGTTTAAACAGTTCACATTCTGACACCTGTCACAACTGACAGCTGTCAAAGCTTCAAGCTTCCTCACCAGTATCCAACGTGGCTGCTCATCGCGAAGATGTACTCGTTGATCATCTCCAAGGGGGCCTCTTGCAACACGTAGTCGACTCGCCGGCCGCCGTTCAGGCGACCCAACATCTCCGGCGTGGACTGCGGGAGAGAGATTATAATGTTATGATTTATCCCTACTAATATTATAAATGCGAAAGTAACTCTGTCTGTCTGTATGTTACGCTTTCACGTCTAAACCACTGAACTGATTTTAATGAAATTTGGTACAGAGATAGAGTTGACCTTGAGATAGAACATAGGATAGTTTTTATCCCAGATTTTTGAAGAGTTCTCTTGGAAACGCGATATAACCGACCTCGACGCGGGCGAAGCCGCGGGCGAAAAGCTAGTACTAATATATAAAACTGAAGAGTTTGTTTGTATGACCGCGCTAATCTCAGGAACTACTTGGTTCAAATTGAAAAAAACTTTTTTGTGTTCCATGGACCATTCATCGAGGAAGATTTTAGGCTATATATCATCACGCTGCGACTAAAAGGAGCGAAGATACAATGGAAAATGTGGCAAAAACGGGGAAAAATTTAATCTTAAATGAATGAAAAGAAATGGAAAACATAATGACTTAAAAATCAAAAGTCTGACAACCAGTCTGGTATCGTGTTGTCTGTAACTGTGTTGAGGAGGTCAGATAGGCAGTCGCTTCCTGTAAAACACTGGTACTTAGCTGAATCCGGTTAGACTGGAAGCCGACCCCAACATAGTTGGGAAAAGGCTAGGCTAGAAAAAGCCGATGAAATCATAACTTCCACCATTTTTCTAATGAAAGTATATTGCCCTATTGCCTGAGGGATCTGTTTACGAACAAAATGAACGTGACAGCGGTGGGGGCCGAAGTGACACTGAGCGAACAACGGTTATTTTTCATAAAACTAATTAAACATTATTTTGAACGACTAGAGTCCTTCATTCTCCCACGTTTTTATTCACTCACTTTTCTTGTTTGTTTGTCGTTCCGGTTGGATTTTTGCAACTCAATTTTGAGGCACTTCCCGATAAGCTAGCAGGCTGAAATTTTCAGGGTAGCTTCGAATCCGATGACAATGCAATTTACAACTATAAAACGGCTGGACCGATTTTGATAAAAAAATTGAATGGAGTGGCATTTAAAAACGTGGGTATTTAGATTTTTTTAATCTATATAATTTTTAATACTAGTCCTCAATACGTCCATACATACAGACATTCGCGTTTATAATATAAGAATCAAGTCATCTCACCAGTTCACTTTCGTTTGCTAATTCTTCTTTGCTATCCTCGCAGAGGTGTTCCTTCTCTATTTCTTCTTCAACCACCTGTGGAAAAAAGAGGATGTTATTATTTATTTGTGAACAAAGTATGTTTATCAGTTTTCTAGTACTCATAATACAAGCTCTGCTTAGTTTGAGACTAGATGGCGTTGTGTGAAAGTTTTCCCTAGACCTCTCTGGACAATACATGGATTCGAAAAAACTGTATCGAAATACGAACCTACAACCTTTGACATAACAGTCCAACGTTCATACCACTAGACCATCACTAATAGTGTTTTTATAAACAAATATTATGCCCAGCTCACCTTCTCAAGTTGCCCATCAGTGGGCGGCGGCGCCTTCCACTTGTTCCACGTGCTCTTCAGGGACTCCAGTAACTTCTGCTTCAGATCAGCTCCTACTCTCGCCATAGTATCTTTTAATTCTGAAAAGCGATAAAACATTTTTATTAAAACATTATTATAGAATTTTTTTCTCAAGAAAAAAAAATCACAATAAATCCATCAGATAGATCTTCAAAAAATGTAGGATATTAATACTTTAGAGTTCCGCAACTAAAAGGTTAAAACGGAACGCTATTGCTAAGGGTTCGCTGTTTAGACGTCTGTCACCAAGCTGCATCTCATGAAACATGATAACAGGACAGTTGACATTTACACAAACGAAGAGTTTCTGCGGCAGTTAGAACAACAAAATAAATTCTAGACCTTTAGTTTGACATAGTACGGAACCCACAGTTTTGCGATTATAACTCGCTCGAGGCCAGTTTTAATTAACGTGTATGTTACGTTAATTAAAACGTAAGTTCATTTATCTAAGCGCTAAAATACATTTATGACATACTTACCAAGATGCATTCTCTTCCTGCCTTTGTGATGTGGGATCAGAAACGGTTTGAGTTCCCTCAAGCGAGGATCGATCAAAGGTTCGATTCTGGGAAGCAAAAAACAATAATAGGTAAAATTTAAAATATATGAAACTTATTAAAAATGTTGGTGGCTTATGACGTAACACATTTTTAATTTAAAAGTAAATGGCTAAGCTATAACCGCATAAGTGGATCGATCACTGGTTAAGCTACGCTTGACGCGGTTGGCCCGTAGACGGGTGACGATCTTTGTCATAACGAGTTCCTCCGTGTTTCGGAAGGCACGTTAATTGTGGGTCCCGGCTGTTATTCCTACATCTTTGACAGTCGTTACAGGTAGTCAGAAGCTAGAAAGTCTGACAACCAGTCTGACTAAGGGGTATCGTGTTGTCTGTAACTGGGTTGTGGTGGTCAGATAGGCATTCGCTTTGTAAATCACTGGTACTTAGCTGAATCCGGTTAGACTGGAAGCCGACTCCAACATAGGAAAAGGCTAGGATGATGATATTTTATACATATACTAGATGTCGACCGCGACTTCGTAAGCGTGGTTAGAAGATATAAGTAAGTTTACCATAGCAGCGCCATCTATTGATTACTTACTCAACCCAGTCGAAAGGTATCGACATCTGTTAGAAACATTTGGAGTTAGCAGATAACTATGACAAATAACGGTGACTGTCAATTAATAACAGACAAATAATTAGCAATAAATTAAAATTGCGACTATAACTTGAGATTTAAACTATCCTATCTCTCAAGTTGGATCGAACTGCACATGGTGTGCGAATTTTATTATAATCGGTTAAGTGGTTTAGGAGTCCATCGAGGGCGGACATTGTGACACAAGATTTATATATATTAGGAATAGATAGATAATACTAACACCCATTGAAAACGTACCTGTAAGCGATGGGATCGTAAGGATGGAATATATTGAAGAAGTTCTTGCAGGTCGGCAGTTTAAACGAAGCGCCGAGAGACTCCACACCGCGTATACACTCGAAAATGGCTGAAATATTAATAAAATTATATATCACAAATGTCACACAACGCCATCTAGTCTCAAACTAAGCAAAGCTTGTATTATGAGTATTAGACAACTGATATTTCTTAATAGAATAAAAAATACTATAGATGAATTAAATGATCGTGATCAACAAACAATCCTGGGTGGAAATCGAACCCACGACCTCCGTTATACCAGTTAAGTTAATCTTTCAAGTTGTATAAAACTGCAAATTGTGTACAAAAATTAATCAAAATGTGTTAAACAGTGTAGGAGTCCAACGCGGACAAACACAGTTACCTGTTATTTACATATACTTACATATATTATAGGACATATATTAGAGGTATACTGACCTATAGGGCTACCCAAGGCATATAGGGCGTCCGGGGAGAATGCAAGGCAGGGGTAACGAACACATAACTGCCCGGTACCGGCCGACCCCGATACGTAATGTTTGTCTGCAGATAAAGGAACTGTTGACGACACCTGGAAATTAAATATTATGTTACATTTTTAAAGTAAACTAGCTGACCCGGCAAACGTTGTTTTGCTTAATAAATTATTTCTAGTTGTATGTATTTGTTAATGCCGAATTATAAAAAAAATAAAAACGAAAAAAATTCGTTTCAAAAATGAAATATTTTTTTTTGTGTGAGCAACCCTTAACACCTAGGGGTATGAAAAATACTGGTTCAAATTGAAAAATTCCTTTTTGTGTTGAATAGACCATTTATTGAGAAAGGTTTTAGGCTATAGAACATCACGCTGCGACTAATAGGAGCGAAGATACAATAGAAAATGTGGAAAAAACAGGGAAAATTAGTCATCTTCGAGGGCTTCGGTTGCATATAAAAGAATTACAAAAAAAAAATCATAACTTTTATCTTCCAACCACGCGGACGAAGTCGGGGGCAACAGCTAGTTTATAATATTAGTTACGATCCGTTTATCAGGTCATTATGTAATTTATACTCACTTCTGCCTGATGGCACAGCAGATCGTAGAGTATGACGCTGCCAAGAGAGTGCCCGCCCAGGGAGACCCCGCCCTTGAAGGAAGGGTTCCGCTGTACGAACAAATTGTAGATGCGGTTCAACTCCTTACAAACCGTGTCTATGATTGTCTGCGGATTGAAAAATTTAGAGTTGAGTGTGATTATAATGACAATTCTAAAAAGTCAAAAGACATTTGGTTTGATGATTTGATGCAGGATGGTGGGTGATGGATCCTGGGTTATGGATGATGGGTGATGGATGATGGGTGATGGATGATGGGTGATGGATGCTGGGTGATGGTTGCTGGGTGATGGTTGCTGAGTGATAGATGCTGAGTGTTGGATGACAGATGATGGTTTACAAATGATGGATGCAAGATTATGGATGTAGGCTGATGGATGCAGGGTGATGGATTTAGGCTGATGGATGCAGGGTGACGGATGCAGGGTGATGGACGCAGGGTGATGGATGATGGATGATAGATGATGGATGACAGACGATGGATGCAGGATGATGGATGATGGATGATAGATGGAGTATGATGGATGCAGGACGACATACCTGGCAGAAGACGGGGCTCGTGTAGAACAGAACGTCGAGAACGGTGTCGTTGGTGAAGTTGCGCAGACGCGGGATGCTGTCGAGAGTGATCTGAGCGAGACGGCGGTCTACACCCGTCTCGCCCGAGTGGAGGGTCGCGTGCCACGATATGGGTAGTACCTGGGGGATAAGAGACATGACATGTAAATAGGATATTTTTTATTTTAAGACTATTCTGCACCTTTCGCACAACGCTATTTAATTAATTAACCAAAGCTTTGAAATGAAACTACTTTTACGGATTTTATCGCGGTTCAATTTTAGATTTTAGTTCCCGACGTTTCGACACCTTTGCATGTATCATGGTCACGGGCACCTTGTATGTGGTTACTGGCCCTGACTGCTCAACCGGAAGTTAAGCCAGGATATTTTTGTGTAATTAGCACGATCATTTGTTTTGTGACTGGGTGTAAATTATATTTTGTATGATGATGCAGAAGATTATCTGAGGGTTATGAAAAATAGATGTTGTCCGATCCTCAGATGTAGACAAAATTGCACGAGGATCGGTTGATCCGTTTCAGAGGTGTTCAATTACGTACACTGTGACACGAGAATTTTGTATATTAGATGTATTTAGAAATATATAAGTATGTTTATCAGTTGTCTAGTACTCATAACACAAGCTCTGCTTAGTTTGAGACTAGATGGCGTTGTGTGATAGTTGTGGAGTATTATTTTTGAATCTTACCTCAACTCTGCTGACCACGCCCTGGTCGAAGGAGTTCCTGTAGTGGGATTGTATGAGCTGAAGACTAGTCGCTCTGAAGTCTTCCACTGTTCACAACAAAAGATCATAAAATTTGAATTAAACATTTTGCTCTCCATTATTGGATGTCAGATTTTACTTAAAACTTGCTATTGCCCGCGGGCCTATGTATGATAGGAAATATGTTCTTGCCTTTTATCACGCAACGAGGCATTTTTTTAGTTTACGCAGTCGTCCGGCTACAACGACAGACGCGTGTGGATTGTGAGTAGCGGCGGCCAACCTAGACGCTTGGTCGGGATTTGGACACGCAAAGTATAGTTACCGGCACGGATCTTGAGCGCTGACCTTCACCTGCTGAAGTGATTGTTTGTGTCCCTTTTGCGGTATGAAGTGAGGCGCGGGGCGGACTACAGCAGGGAGTGTCCCGCAGCGCATCGCGTCATAGCCGACATGAGGGATGAGTTGAAATTCGTTCTTTGCTGCAGTTGCATGCACCTCAAGACGACGACGCACAATTGATTGGCGTTTAATTTTACGATGCGCAAAGCGATCGCCACTCTGCCGTCGAGTGCTCAAGATCCGTGCCGGTAACTATACATGCATTTGCGTCATCTATTGTATATCTATATCTATGGGGCAATAGCTAGTGATTACATAAATAGGTTTTGATTTCGACTCACCGACTTCCTCGACGGATCTGAACCTCATATCGCAGGCTGATCCTACTCCATGACACAGGAGTAGCAGATGATCGATGCTGGATGGTTCCGTATCTTCGATTTCGGACTCGTCGTGACCGCGACGAACCACGCGCGGACGGGACGTCGATTGCTAGTACGGAGGAGATAATGAAGAATAAATTGTTGTTTTTTTTTGGTGTTGAGAGTTTTAAGCTAGGATGTAAAGGGGTATTTGAGTAAAAAAACATGTAATTAATCCGTCAGATATATTTATAATATGTGGACAACATCACATACATTGTTCTGAACCCAAAGTAAGTTGCTAAAGCACTTGTGCTATGGAATTCAGATACAACGAAGGTAACACAAACACCCAGACCCGAGACCGACCGGGGATCGAGCCCGGGAGCTCAGAGCTAGCACCTTGAAACCGGTGCGTACGCCACTCGACCACGGAGGTCGTCGTAAAGTATATAGGAAAAGTTATTTATGAATTAGTGGCAGCAATAAAGATGATAAGAACATATTGAATACGTTTCTTTTTATGAATAAATAACATGATACCTGTACAAAATAGAAATATTTTGTAACATCACTTATCAGTACACTTTTGTCGACGAAGTGGTGAAAAGTGATATTGTTATAAGTGATGCGTTTTAATTTCGTTTTTTTTTTATAGATTTTATAAAATTTAAATTTCAATTATTTTTTGAGATCTATCTGACGGACGTATTATAATTTTTTTATTCAAATACCTTATTAATAGCTTAATGCTAATCCGGTCAACGTCTAACTAGGGGTTTGATCTAAACAAGGCCTGCAGGGACCGATTGGTCCCGATAAAGGCCATCTAAGATAACTCGCGTGAGTATTTAGTGTATAGTGGTTTACTAAAAGGCCAACGAGACGAGACAATAATACACTGACTGCAGGGCAGCCAAGTGATATATCGATTACCGCGTAGGACAAGCGTTTCTGTGATCCACGAATGCTTGTCCTGAGTCTGGGTGTCTTTGTGCATGTGACTTGAATGTTTGTGTAACGTTGTGTGATACAAGTTTCAAATACATAAACGCGTGTGTAGCCTTTTAAAGAAGCTAAAACAAATTTGGAACGACCTATATAGTCTCGTCTCATTGGCCTTATTAAAACCGTGGTCTCGTATAAAGGCCTCCGCCTCCGCCTTCACACATATAGAGATGTGGTCTTTCCGACACGCCGACGGCCGGCGGATGAACCGGTTTCAGATTAGCGTCTTTTCGCGCGTGTTGTATAAGTTATCTTTAAGAGGTTCTTATTAAAGTGTTATTTAAAAGTGCGTTTCCTTTCGCACTTCAAAAACATATTATGCGTAATCTGGCTTATTCTAAAATGCGCCAAATAGTTAGTGTTCAGGCAGTAACATTATATCGACCATGGTGTCTAGTGCCTGCGGAAGTCAGTATTGTGCACAATCTTCTTCATTAACACAATTCCCTTACTCTCATGCCTGATGGCACCTAATACGCGCTAAGACGCTAATCTGAAACAGGCCTTATACGAGACCACGGCCTTATTAAGTACATACGTTACATGGCCTTATTAGATACATATTCATGAATGTTACTAACAATTTTCTCTTTTTGGCATTTGTATTCTCCAGCGCCGTGCACCAAGAGTATGAGGTGATCTATTCTCTCTGGTTGGTCGCGAGAGACACGGATTTTAGGGGGATTCCGGTAGACGCGTTTCCCGAACGCGAATAGCTAGGAAAGGAGAGGATTAGGGGATAGGTCAGGATGTATAGGTATGTAGGCGGAGGCGTAAAATCCTTATACTAAAAGAACTGGTTCAGGGTCATAAGGTTTCTTTCCAAAAGTATCCCTAGATGACAAATAGACCCTATCTAAAAAATCTTTTTCCCAAATTTCCGTTTCGCAAAATATATCTTCATTTCAAATATTCCCTCATCTCATAATTTACGGTTGTCAAAATGTTATTATCTCAAACTATCCTTTGCCCATGCAAAACATATTTTACTTCATCATAATAATTGTTCTTATCTATTAACTTAATCATAAAATGTAAGCCGAAAGAGAACGGAGGGGTTTAAGAACTATTATACATTACGTATATTTAATGTTTTCTACCTGTCAAGGTGTCCTTGTCCAAAATTTGACTCAATTGTGCTAACTATTTAAAAATTAATAGATGAAAAGAATCTAAAAACCAGTTTTTTAATTTCACTCCATTAAAAATTTATCAAAATCGGTCCAACCGTTTTTATAGCTGCAAATTGCATTGTCATCGGATTTGAAACCTGAAAATTTTCTACCTGCTAGCTCATCAGTACCTCAAAATTGACTTGACAAAAATCCAACCGGAACGATTAGCAAACAAGAAAAGTGAGTGTATAGAAACGTGGCAAAATCCTCTTCTCATCCTTACCGGTGAACTAAAAAAACACTGGTATTTAGCTGAAACCGGTTAGACTGGTAGCCGACCCCAACATAGTTGGGAAAAGGCTAGACCGATGATGTCCTTACCGGTGGAGTACTGAAAGCGTCGCTGTGTAAGAAGTGCACCATGACACTGGGCCCATGCATTACGACGACCTCGCCGTTGGGCAGGACCAGACGTCTGTGCCACTCGCCAGTCGTCATGCCGTGACGGTATTCCTCCTGCAAAGTGAGTATAATGTTAATATTCTGCAAGTTTTATGCAACGCCATCTAGTATCAGATTATGCAAAGATTTTTCAAGTACTGGAGAGTTGTATAAACGTACTCACACACACACACACACACTTATTATTAAAAAAAAAATGACACCCGCAGTAAGGAATTTAATACTTTTGTCGCCGGGGGTTTTACAAACAAGTTTATAAGATTAGTCTAAATATGTATAAAAGCAGAATCAATGATCGTACTCATCGCGCAAACTTTGTCCTGGGTGGGAATCGAAACCACAACCTCTGGTATAGCAGTCAGGGGTTGTGTCGTTTTATTACGGAGCTTGTGTCTTCCAGGTCCAGCATAAGATTAGTTCCATGTCATCATAATATGGCTCTTTTATTAATCTTTAAGTTGCAACGCTTGAGTATAGACAAAGAGGCCGGTAATATTAAATAGAAGCTTACGACCACGTACCTCTAATTTCTCAGCAGTGGGTTCCGTATAAGGCACGTATCGTGCATCGGTAGCGCCTTTGTAGAACCAGCTACATCTGTTGAAACAAAAGCAATAAAATCAAATGGCGATCTAGGAAGCAAATAGGGTATTAAGAAAAAAAAAATTATCATGAAATAAATAATAAATAAATGCGGACAACATCACATACATAGTTCTGAACCCAAAGTAAGTTGCTTAAGCACTTGTGTTATGGAATTCAGATACAACGAAGTTACCACAAACATCCAGACCCGAGACAATGTAGAAATGTGAATTTTTACATTGACCCGACCGGGGATCGAACCCGGGAGCTCAAAGCTAGCGACACCTTGAAACCGGTGCGTACGCCACTCAACCACGGAGGTCGTCAATTTAAATGGAAGTTAAAGAGGACCAAGTGTGAATACCAGGCAGGACTTTTGTGGATTCTCTATCTGAAGCGTAAAAAAGCGGGCTATTATTGTGATGCCACTATCTCAGTCTGTCACCAGGTTATGCCTATAGCTATAGAGTTAAAAAATTATTTTATTAGCTATAACAAAAAACACTAAAATATTTAAAAGGGGGTCTCAAATCAGGAGCATTTTTTTGCCGTTTTCAGGGTTCCGTATCAAATGAGCTAAAACGAAACCCTAAATTGGTCTTCAAGCCGATATAATTTCCTAAGCCTATTTGCAAGGGACTCTTAGAAAAGCGAGTCTTGCTCATACTTGGCATCATTTCTCTTTATTTTACACTCTCAAGTTGTTATCGTCCCTAAAAAGAGGCCATTTTTCCCTTACCTTCTAACATTAGTCGGCTTATCACTCCAATACACCGGTATCCGCAATCTCCCGACAACATTGACGTCATAGCGACCTCCATCCGTAGGCACCAGCGTCTGATCATCAAGCTCCGCTGAAAATGTATCAATATAAGAGTTTTTATAACACTCCCACAACGCCATCTAGTCTCGAACTAAGCAAAGCTTGTATTATGAGTACTAGACAACTGATAAACATACTTGTTTATTTGTAAATGTGTATAATGACTGCGGTTGGTCCGAAACTAGTCGGGCAATCCCGATAAATACGCGTGAGTATACCGTTGAACAATTTAATAAGCTAGTTATAGTAACGCCAACCAGACGAGATAAAGAACGTAAACAAATTTTCAGGGGCTCATAACATTTTTATTTGCATAAAGTATTATAAAGTTCGAATTTTGTCAAAAATGAAGGAATGAACTTGTTCACAACATGGCGGATCAAATGTTGACAACTGCCGTACTGACTGCTTTCTTGTACCACGAAACACATAACGACAGCTGTCATCGACCAACTCACGCCATATATGCGCGTACGAGTGATAAGGACAGGGATAATAATTCCTCGCTATCGCAATGTAACTCAGTAACGGATTGCTTGTTTACGTTTTTTACCTTACTTTAGATACTCTATAAAAAAAAATGTGCATGGATCTAAACTGACGACATTTGACATCGAATCTATATCGTTTGAATGGCAATGCATCATAACAGTATGTTACTTACGGCTTAAATAGGCAGTCTCAAGGGCTCTGGAATCGATGACAGAAAACCCTCTCCAAATGGACTTGTCTTCCACATCAACACGATAAAACCAATGATGTTTCACGGGTGTATATTCTGTGGAAGCACGGTTCTGAAAATTGAAGGAAATTTATTATAAAATTGGTGTCTTTGCGCATGTGACTTGTATGTTTCTGAAACCCCCCCGAAATAAGGATTCCCTCAGACGTATTTATCGAGATCGCCCGAAAGGCTTCGGACCAAGTCGTTAATGTTAAGTTGAAGCGGAGATGAGATCGCGTGTTGAATATTTCGACTCCGGTCGGATCCGAAACTAGTCGGGCGATCTCAAGTGAGTAAACCAAAAAAGCATAGAAAAATTTACAATGTTCATATTTTTTCTTATTATTAGGTCTTATCTTGGTGGTGTTCTCCATATTTATTCACAGCCATTAAAATATTTGGTACTTATCTCTATTAAATTTTAAATAAAACTGTTTAAAATGGCGACTAACTGTATTGAAAATGCCTAGGTATTACGTGGTATTATTATTTTTTGTCTAAATAGTATTCTGATTTAAATTTGTGTCACTTTTGGGTCCACATCTTGGAGTAGTACTAATGGTTTTGAAAGAGAGATGGTGCTGTATGATATGATTCGAAAATAACAGGTAAAAGACGTAACGTGACAAACGACACACGTCAAACGATTGTATGAAAATAGAAATCGCGGAATGACAGAAATTTGAAACATGGGAATCGTAAATAGTAAATATTTCATATCTAGGAGAAAAGTGGATGAAGCAACAAGCAATTCCAGGAGGAGCAATGGTGGGCATGTGTATCAGGCTAACTTATTGCCTATGCATATCAGAATTATCAGAAAATGACATTTTAAAACAGTTGCTGGAATTTAGACCTGCAACTATGTGCTTAATAATTCAATCTTTGAAACCCTAGTTCACATAAATACTTAGACCTTTGTTTAGTCCTAGCTACCGCATTAGGTTCAGTAACCTGTAATGGTAGATTAGCGTGATAATTAAATAAATAAACAATAAATAAATGTCACTTAAATACAGAGGCTGTCCTACCCTACAAAAATAGGTAATCTCCATTCAAAATAACTATTAAAAAAAAACCAGATTTATAATCACAAGTACCTCTGTTAATCCAGCAACTCCTTCGTTTGGCTCCTCTTGAATGGTCGACCCATCAAAATTGACAGTGACTGATCCTCGACCAGGTTCGACTTTATTAGCATCCATATTGGGTATGTTCGCACTCTGTTCACTGTTCTCATTAGTCGCCGTCCTAACTTTAAAAGTAGTATCAAAAATCTTTGCGCAATACATACAATTATTAACTAAGCTATCTATATCAAATTTATCATCGTTTTCAAGCAAATCAGGTTTCTCTTTACTATTATCCCCTTTATTTAACTCTGGCAACACCGAATCGTATTCAACGGTAAAATAATTCACGTGGCGTATCGTTTGATCTTTTGGTGCGGCGAGATTTTGAACGGAGGTCAAGTCTTTGATGAGGTCGGTATATTTATTTTCGATTGAAGCGTGCCTATAGTGATTTTGACTTTGACTCAACTCAAAAAAAGATTTAGCGTGATCTGTTTTTGGGGGGGAACTGAAATAACTGGCTAGACGGCTGAAGCTTTCGGGGGCTGTGTCGGTTTTAGCAGGAGTGTCGTCGGCGAAAAAGTTTTTGGGATCTGGGAGTTTAAGTTCTGGTTTTATTTCTTCTTTAGTCAGTGCGGCAGGCTTCGCTGGTTCAGGTATTGGTGTAGCTACTGTAGGTTCCTCATCATCATTTTGTTCTTCAACTAGTTTGGTTACATTTGCCTCTACGTTGAACCCTATAGCTTGAGGGCTGGAGTATGTGGGGACAGCTTGTGCAGTGCTATACGATACCACAGTCGTCGTACGAGTTTGAGTAGAAGTGTCTGGTATTTGTCTTTCCTTATTAATATCAGCTAATTGTTGTTCTTCTTTAAGTTTCGCAAGCGCTAATCTTTTTCGGAATTCCTCTTCAAAACCTGGTGGGATAGTTGGTGCGTTATTTCCGGTTTTAGTGATCCTGTAATGATTGTCAGCAGCGAAGTTTCCTGTGTCGAAGTATGAAGCCATGCCGATAGTTTGAGGAGGAGCATCAAAGAACAATGATTTCGATCCTTCGTTTGGTTCCATCTGTTTATATTTCTCCACTCGGTTTGTAAACGAATCCTCGTCTCTATCTTCAGACTTCTTAAAGTCTCCATCGTCATCATTTTCTGAAGGTTCGATCACAAACTCTTCGAAGAGAGGGAAATCTTTATTAGCATCCTGTTCTATAGAGTGAACATCTAGGATGCCAGGATCGGATTTCGTATCTTCTTCTTCTGGGGGCGCAGATGGTGGATTCAATGTCCTAGTTAACAAATCCTCGTGATGCTTAATCTCCTCAGCTTTGGTCGGCACTTTGTCGAAGAACAAAGAGTTAGTTCCGAAGAATCCCATTGAATTCGGATCCATATTAAACGTGTAGTCCTGTTTTAAAAGGTCTTCTGTCCATCCGTAATTCATAGCTTTGATTTCGTCGACATCTTCTAGCAATTCCGTAGCGGATTGCACTTGAATAGTTTCAATAGTTTCTTCTGTGATGTGTGATATTTCGTCAAATTGTTTAGCGTCTAGTGCGATCTGTGTCGTGCTGGGTCCAGTTGATGATGCTTCAGTCAGAACAGCTTCTACAGGATTCGATAACTGTATAGGCGCAGTTATATTCTCTATAAGTTGGTTCGTCACATCTTGTCCGTCATCTTCGTCATCTGTTTGGTTTACTTCTCGACAAGTCTCGCATATATTCAATTCATTCTCATCATCTGGGTTATCTTTGTCTGTTTTTTCGGTTTGACTTTGATCTTTTTCCTCAGTACTTTCTTTTCCTGGGCTATTGAATTCGTTATCCTTTTTCAAATCATCTTTTAGCTCAAGTTTATCTTTGCCTTTGTCCTGTACGTCTGTTTTTCCAGTTTTTTCGCCGTCTTTACTTGGTATGTTAGCAACATTTTCAAAGAAACTAAAACTGGATGTATTGTTTAGCATTTCGATGTGTTTCGGTGCTGGACATTCCTCCGGCTTATGCGGATGATCAAAGAAACTCATACTTGAGTGTTTGGTCGCCAGTGCGTGACTATCGGCTGTGATAAACTCTAACGATTTATCGGGAACGATAGTACTTAGCCCAAACAAAGGAACTGAAGAAACCCCTAATATAGGCACATCATCTTTCTTCAAATATTCCAAAATATTATCCTTGACAGCAACTTCGTCTTTAAACATTGTGCTGCTAAAGACATCAGTTTTAACATCTTCGACTTTATTCTCAACAGGTAAGGTCGCAAATAGCATGTCAGCCTTCTCTTCTATAGGCTCTTTTGGTTTCGTATTTGAAAATAAATCTATGCTTTGTGCACCACAGTCTGATATGTTCGGTTTACTAAAGCTTGTACTAGCAAACATATCTACCGTTTTAAATTTATTTTCTTGACTATCTAAAACCTTATCTTTTGCAAATAAATCGGGTTTCACTTTAGGTTCGAATATTGATGCGATTTTTTCCGATTTCAGTAGTTCTATTTTATCAGTAGTTAGATTCAAATCTTTCTGACTGTCTTGGGTAACTTGTGATCCAATAGGCTTTGGTATTGGCTGATCAGTTTTGTATTCTGGTACAAGAATCGATTGTTTATTAAACGAATCGAGTTCAAAGAAACTGATTGCAGATTTTTCTTCTATCGTTGTAACATTATGTATGACCTTGGTCGCTTCAGGTTCAAATGTTGTTCCTTCATTTGGCTTTGCTATTGCTTCTTTACTTGGTTCTATTTTTGGTGGTGGGATTGGTTCAGAATACAATACTTCACACATCCTTGGAGTATTACCTTCAACGTTAGTCGGGACACTTGCAGTATTCATTGGAGTTTCGACATTAGCGTATGTATTTTGTTGGTTCGGGTAGTGGTTATAATTAGAGCAGTGCATTGCTGACGGTTGCCCTTGATTCTGGAAATTTGGGTACCGATAGTACTGTTCAGTTGCATGTATAGCCTGTTGGTGTTGTTCATAATTGTATGTCTGGTTTGGATGTACGCTTGGTACGAAAATCTCGAAATTATTCACGTTCCCTTGAGGCTGTAGCGGTGCATAAGGTTCATTTTTCGGTGCAATAGCATCGTCTTTCTTAGTACCATTGTAAGCGGGATCAAAGAAAGTTGTTACGCTATGTTGAATCTTATTGATATCAATGCTGCTTAGTTTAGATTTTAGCGATCCGATTATACCGAAACCTTTTGATTCTTGCTGTTCCTCTTTTCGCTCATAGGTTTCTGTTGTCGGTCTACTCATGTCAAATGCTGTATTGTACTCATAGTTTTGTATGGGTTTTGTTATATCGTACTGAGGGTAGGCAGGTGGCTGAGTTAGATCGAAAGTTGAAGGCTGGACATTTATAGAAGAACTGCTTTCGTTAAATGTGGGCATCAGAGGTACGGTCTCTATCGGCTTGCTGATATCAAATGGCGTTAGCGGCACATTTTGTTCGACTTTCGGTGGCTCCGGTGTAAACATAGCACCTTGGAATGTTCCTGATTCTACGGGCTGTATGACTGGTTTGATACTATTGCTAATTGAACCAACTCCTTCGATCGGACCCGAGTAGTACTGTGGACGCTTTTTGATCATCCTAAAGTTGACCCCTTCAGTGGCCTTAGGTGGTTCTGCTAGCGGCTTCGGTGGGCCCGTAAATGACTCTGGCGTTGGCTCCGTTATCGCAGCCGGGTTAAAATATGGCGGTGCAATATTCGTGTTCGACGGTGGATTGAATAAAGTTGGACCTATATTAGGAGGTCCAGTATTCGGCGGTATAGCCGCTACAGGAGGCAACTGAGCAGCAACCATAGGTGGTGAGAAAATATTACTTAGCGGCGGCTTTGACGTTTCAATAACAGAACTTGGTGCATCTATTGGTATAGATGATGGCGCAAAGATCGAAGATGGAACTTGAGACGTTGGCGCAAACATTGGTGGTGCTGCTATATTCGTCGAAGGCATGTTTATTGGTGGCAATGTTTGTGGTGGTAATTTTTGTGGAGCAGTCGGTGGTACAATCACACTCGGTGGTGCTGAAGATCCAAAACCAGGTGGTGGAGTCGGCATAAATTGACCCGGTGGGGGTATACTCGGAATGTTTGTAAGCGCTTGTTTCTCTTGAACTTGAGCCGGATAACTTGGTGGGTTTGTGACATACATTTGTGAACCAATCTGCAAAGGATCATTTGGCTGTGATGTTTCCGTAGAGAAAGCAGTTGGATCAAATGTTGGAACCAATATATTCTCAGTGACGTTAGCTTGAATCGTCGGTGCTTTGATAACTGGTTGATTTGATCCAATGCGCCTAGCTACCGACGGAGGAAGAACAGACTTAGCTGCCGTACTTTCTTTCTTCTGCGACGAGAACATTGGAGGAGGTGGAATCGTATTCCTAGCATTATCTTGGAAAACAAACGGCGCAGGCGGCAGTTTCTCTTCAAAGGAATTTGGTGCATTATCCTTAGTGACATTGAATGCATTAGGTTGATTATCGCTTGCTTTAACACTATCTACTTGATTGATGTTATATGTTTCTTGTATATTAGGTATTCCTTGTTCTATAGGTTTAATTTGTTGTGCTAAATTGTCTAAAGGTTTATAAATGTTTTGATTGTTATCTTCAGGTGTTGGAACGAAGTATGAAGGTACGTTTTGTGTGTGTGGATTAAATGCTAATTGCTGTACATTATCGGTGTTGTGTCCAGAGCTTAGACCTGGTATTTGAGCGTATTTCTTTCTCGTCGTAATACGGTAGTTTGTTGTTCCTGTAACAAGAGAAAAGTGAGATTAGTATAAGGTTTTATTTCTTCAATAAATGTTGTAAGTATAGGCTTTTTAAAGTTTGTTTCGTACCCAATGGGTTAAAAAGAACTGTATTACTAGTTTTCCGATGTCTGCTCACCCGTCTGTTGTATTTAGGGACCGTAATAGTTGAACAGTTGAAATTGATGATGATTTTTCTCTATTGATCTAATGACTTGGCTAGACTAGACTACATGTCCGGATTCAAAATTTCATTCTTATGAAAAATAACCGGCAAAAAGCTCCAAAACTTACTCTTTCATTTCAACCAGTACTAAGACAGACTCTAACTTATCATCTGACTGAGATAATAAACAGTTGTTCTAGTGGGTAGTCAACCTGACTGCTATACCGGAGCTCGTGGATTCAATTCTGACCCAGGACAAAAGTTTGCGTGATGAATACGATAATTTTCTCTATCTCGGTGTATTAAATCAACAATACGTACGTAATTTAGAAATATATAAGTATGTTCATCAATTGCCTAGTACACATCAAGTTTCCACAGTTCATCGCTAGATGGCGTTGTGTGAAAGTTGTTGACTAAAGCATCTCATCTCATTTCGCATGTTAATTGGTACAACATTAAGATAAACGGGACATCGGTTTCCTACAATTTTCCGCTAAACTCAAACCGGTCACGCTACACATATTATCAGCTATATTGACATTACAGAGAGCTAATTGATTCCTAAGTAACTACCACAGAGTAGGAAAGTCACAGAGGTGTCACCAGAAAAATAACTCGACCAAGTATTATAACAATATTTATTCCAAAACTTTCACATAATGCCATCTAGTGACAAAAGAAGCAAACCTTGTATTGTGAGTACTAGACAACTGATGAACATACTTCAATATTTCTAAATACGTACAAAATATAGATGAATTACACCCAGACACAGAACAAATGAACGTGCTCATCACACAAACATTTGTCCTGGTTGAGAAACGAACTCACGACCTCCGGTATAGAAGTCAGGACTACTAACCACTAGATCAATAGGCCTGTATGTGCTAGTCGGGATCGAGCATGGAGAGTTCCGAAGCATTTTCTTGGAAGAAAAATAAACGAAAAGATTGTTTTTATGTTTGTCTGTAGCATCTTGGCTTCCGAATGGATTAAGCGATTTAGATTTAGTTAGTTTTGTATTAAAGCTCAATTATGTGCGAGCGTTTTGACATGTTCGATAAAAAACGATCTAGCTCTTTAACATTTTTGGAGGGTGAAAGTTTTGTTATTTTTTTTTTCAATTTATCCATTGTTTTATATATATCTATACTCTATACTAATATATAAAGCTGAAGAGTTTGTTTGTTTGTTTGAACGCGCTAATCACAGAAACTACTGGTCCAAATTGAAAAATTCTTATTTCTTTTTGAGTTGAATAGACCATTCATCGAGGAAGGCTGCGAACGCTGCGACTAATAGAAACGAAGATACAATGGAAAATGTGAAAAAAACAGGGCAGGTATAAATCATAACTTATATCTTCTACCCATGGGGACGAAGTCGCGGGCAGCAGCTAGTTAGACATAAGTCCTCCATGCACTTCATAAATAAGTCACATATAAATGTAAACTATTGCCTCTTTGTAACACATACTCTGTGTCTTAACAGTTATGCAGTAAGTACACAATTAGGTATACAGGTTCCGATCTAGATATGGTTACATTAAAACTTAAAGTGTACTAAGTGGTCCATACAATTAAGAAAGACTTTCTCTCTTTAAAATATTAGATAAGATCTATTTAAAAACCGGCAAAGTTTGACTCGGACTGCCAACAATAAAAGTTTCTTACAAATGCGCTAAAGAATCAAATTAAAAAAAAAACTTTTACTACACCGACCTTTTTAAATAGTTCATCGTTAGTTTTCTATTCTAATGCGTATTTAAAGGCAAATTAAATAGATTGCACAGATTTCCCAGTGGTTGCGAACGAGAAATCTACCGGCGCGACGTGTCGCGGTTTCGATCCACGCATATGACAAGCGTTTGTGTGATCCACGAATGCTTGTCCTGAGTCTGGGTGTCTTGATGCATGTGACTTGAATGTTTGTGAAACCGTCGCGATATGAGGATTTATTTTGTTAGTAAGAAAACCTTAGATTCCTATTAACGAATGCTTTGATTTCAAAGGAAAGAAGCAAGCTAAGAACTCGTTTCTTTTTTAATATATTATCTTGTTAATAAGTAGGAAACTTATGGTGAACGAGTATAAGTAAAACTAGTAGCCTTAAATTATATCTTTGCAGTCATAGCTGTTTGTGAGTTTTCAATGTTGGACGATATTAACGTAAAGGTTTAAAACAAAATCAGATACAACGAAGGTACCACAAACACCCAGACCCGAGAAATTTAGGAAATGTGTTTTTTTACATTGACCCGACCGGGGATCGAACCCAAGACCTTAGAGCTAGCGACACCTTGAAACCGGTGCGTACGCCACTCGACCACGGAGGTCGTCAAAAATTACAATTTTTTTTTAACAAACTTCTTCCGCACTAATGAATTTAGACCTTTTCTCGCGGGAAGTTTCACAAACATTCAAGTCACATGCACAAAGACACCCAGACTCAGGACAAGCATTCGTGGATCACACAAACGCTTGTCCTACCGGATCGAACCAACACGTCGCAGTGGGTTTGGCGTGGTGACCTCAACCACTCGGCTATCCGTGCAGTCATTTTTTGTTATTGCCGTGCTACCTTTAACAATGAAAACAAACAGACTGGTTTGGATCGCATTAATTGGCAGACAGCTCGGCGCAACTACTCCTTGTAAATACCGGCTGTGCCGACTAATCATAATGTAAGTATCGGAAACTTTTACTCGATGTTGTAGTTCTACAAGTTATGTAATAAGTCTTTAATAAACTTAATAGATTAAAAAAAAACTAAAAACCCACGTTTTTAAATGTCATCCCATTCAAATTTTATGAAAATCGGCTGAGCTTTTTTTAATAAATGTAAATTGCATTGTCATCGGGTTTGAAGCTACCCTGAAAATTTTCGCCTGCTAGCTTATCGGGATTTGAATCAAAATTGAGTTGCAAAAATCTAACCGGAACGACAAACCAACAAGAAAAGTGAGTGTATAAAAAAATGAGGAGGTTCTTAATTCGTCTGCATTTTTTTCATTTTTCATGTTTCAAATCTTCGGATTGGATTAGTCGATTTTGTTGATACCCTCATTTAACGTGAAATTGTTGTCATTCAGTCCCATAAAAAATCATCAAGTTTGGCTTAATAGTTTCTTATTTGAAGTCATTTGTATGTTTTTGTTTTTAAATAATATCGAGGTAATATTTCGGATGGTAGATCAATTACACGCTTCCTCATTTCAATAACTCATTATATTGAAGTTTAATAATGACTTTATCAAACGCGCGGATATGTCTGCTTATTTTTTTAAGTCCTATTCTGTTTTTTTTTACCTCAGGCAGGATTCGAAGCCGTGACTCTTGGTCAAACAGATCAGGCACTTTAGCTACTAATCAACTAAGGGTAAGGCTAGGTAGGGTCTGACCAAGAGTATAATATAGTACTCAATACTCAATATTTTATTGCACTCCATATGTTCAACAGGTGTTACATAATATAAGTATAGTACACTAATGACCCTGTAGGGCACGGCAATGTAGGAGAGAGGAGGATGGTAACTTTATTTAGATTATGTATCACAGATCATTTTTATTTATTAAGTGGCTGTTTTATTTTATTTATATTGTAATGATATAATTTTTATCTATGAGAATGTTACTATATAGTACTTCTTTTAGTACGCCAACACAATGACACCATCATTCAATATTTGTTCCCTTACTCTCAAATCATGATAGGAAGGCAATCCGACACGACTGGAGAGAGATCAGGCGAAGTACACCATAAAAATCGGTCCAGCAATTTCAGAGATAAGCCGGACCAAAGGTACAGACAGAAAATGTAAAAAATAAAAGAAAATTGTACCTATATGTGCCGCATAAATATATGTATTTTTTAATACATACATTTTTATCTATGTAGAAAAAAATACTTATTTCAATATTACAAACAGACAATAGAATTTAATATATATGTTTAGATTATGTGCTAGCCGCGAGCGATGGTTTTCATTGACCCTTAGCAAAGGTCATGGCGTCTCCGTGGGAACACCATGCTCATATTAGATATTTTGTTGTGTTTGAGCAAATATTTTCGTTTGTTTTATAATTCAATGGTTGATTAGGTTTTGTTAAGTCTTGTTATTGTTTTTTTCGTTAATAATACCAGTATTTAGTTATAGTTAGAAACTAACTCCTCTTCTCTCCTACCTTTGGCTGTGCCCGACAGGGTCCATAATTCAGCTTTAAACTTAGTTGACGACCTATGTAACATTATGGTATGCAATTGAATGGATTTCAATATTTGGAATGCAGGTATCCTCACGAGGTTTATCTTCACCGTTCGTAAGAGATGTCTTAGAATCCTACTACTATTATAAAGGCGAAAGTTTGTAAGTATGGATGTATGGATGTTTGTTACTCTTTCACGTAAAAACTACTGAATGGATTTGAATGAAACTTTACCACAATATAGCTTATACATCAGAATAACACATAGGTTTGAGGTTTCTAATGTGAGGTCGTAAAAAAACACATTTTTTGCGCTTACATTGCAAACGCTGACTGAATCCTACAAGATAGATAGAAGGCAGGTATAAATTATAACTTATATCTTCTAACCACGCGGACGAAGTCGTGGGCAACAGCTAGTAATTAATAAAAGTGTAAATAACTTTGAAAGTAATATTGGTACTAAATACTTAGAAATACGTAGAGAAATTCCAAAAGACACTGGTTTGCGCCGGGATTTTGAACCTACGACATTTGACTTGGCAGTCCAACGTTCATACCAATAGGCTATCAGACAGACAGCGCGAAAGCTTAGCAATAGGAGTCCGTATCAACCATAAAGTTCGAAACACCAACAAAAAACAAAAAATATTTATCTGTTATGAAAAAATAACAAAACTAAAACCACTCACCACCGATCGGAGGTTCCTTCGGCGGCGGCGCAACCTCTTTCACCTCCTCAGCCATTACGGGAGCTACCGGTATATCCATCGCTTGGAAACCCTGCCCGGGTGCTCCATAAGTATCCTGGTATCCCTGGTACCTCTCATCAGGAGTCTGCTCCCGGCTCTTATAGCTCAACATATTCGAAAACGAACTGAACACCGCGCTCGCGACGTGTGGTAAAACCGTCGGTAGCTGAGAGAAATTCTGCGCTATATCCGCCGTCAAACTCTGCTGAACTTCATTCTTGTCCTCATTCAGATTAATCTCTTCAAGATTGTCTTCTGTTTCAGCTAGATTGGCGTTTTGATCTGCCTGGCTGTTGATAGGAGCACTCACGTATCGTGTGCCTTGGAGTCGGGCGAAGTATTCGTTCACGTCAAAATCGTCATCGGATTTAAGTACTTTCGATACTGTTGTGCTTGGCTCTTTCTTCTCGTGTTGGTCTAAGTAGGTGCCTTGAAGGACACTGGTGTTGGAATCGCCTGATGGGAAGTTCGTGAATTCATGGTCAGAGTGATCCAGGGTGTGTGCTGTGGATCCAATGATGTGCTCTGAAACAAAGAGATGGGTTTTGGTTGAAAAATGATTGTGGGTTGAAAAATGTTGACAACAAACTGTTTTTCAGTTTCGTAGGGTGTTCAATTTGATTACAGAGCATTTAAATTAAATATTTCGAGTGTATATCACAATATACTATCTGAGAGAAAACAATGGAAATATCCACCCTTTATAAAGAGTGCTTAGGATTAGCGATACTGTCTTTCTCCGTACAAAGAGGGGGTAAATAAACCGAAAAACAGGTCACCTATCAAATTTATGACCGTAGCAACAGTTGCACAAACTCGTTGATTCATTTGTTTTATTATTTGTAGGGGCAACAATCGTATTTTAAAAACTGCTAGTAACATTTATTTAAATAAAAATCACAAATATCTAGGCACCACGTTGGCTTTGGCTCCGGTTGGGTCTGAAACTAGTCGGGCGATCGCGATAAATACTCATAAGCAAACCGTTGTATCATAAGTATGAACACAAACTTCGCCATTAAGACTTGACCGGTTAAAAAAAAAAACATACACATCAACATCTGCAATCTTAGTAAAACTATCATCTTACGCGCAGTATGTTAATCTCAAAACGAAATCAAACGAATACTATCTTTATCAGAAGAGCAAAAGGTATATTTTCGAATGCAACATGAGCATGTAACTTATGTGACATGGTTTCTCAGTAAGGCATGACCTGTTAAGGTTGATGCCGATTTTATTATAGCATTACGTAAGGTTATAAATTCGATGTTTTTTCTTCTTTAAAAAGAACTGCTTTGCTCAATAAAAGCTTTTACGGTATGGCTTCAAAGATTTGTAATAGAACTAGCTGTCGTCCGCGTCTCCTATGTAACCCTATGTTACTTCTTATCCCTCCAAGAACATGTGTACAAAGTCTTATGACGATCGGTTTAGTATTTTCGATTGAAAGCGTAACAAACAAACTCTAGATCACATAAACAATTTAATTTAATTTAATGTTTTGGAGGCTTTCACAAACATTTAAGCCACATGCACAAATACACCGAGAATTAGGACAAGCATTCGTGGATCACACACATGCTTGTCCTGCGGGGATCGAACCCGAGACACGTCGCGCTCAGTGAGTTTGGCGTGGTTCGTCACCGACATTCCTCATGATAGTTTTCTTTACTGATAGCGGTTTAACTTCACCTAATCTGTCATCATGACACACGGTTGGTACTTGGTACTAAAAGTGACAGGACGTTGCAGGGCGGAGCTGATAAGAACAGCCTTCCGCGTTACTCTAACTTAAATATAAGTCACCGTTACTGTTCAATTTAGGTGTTTTTGAGGACTTTCTTTATTAGAAGCGGTACTTTCTTGTTTTTTTTTTCTAATTTTCAGGAGGCAATCCGTTTTACCCTTTGGCTTGGACTTTATTACTAAGGCGTCTGTTTGTCACTAGTCTGTATATCAGTAACCGTGAGTTTAATCATCGTTTAGTATAGTTATAGTTTTGATAGCTGACGTTTTGACGATTTTTGTTTTTATTTTGGCTATTTTTAGGCAAACCTCAGTGCAGCCAATCCAAAAGGCACTTGAATGGTAATATTAGACGTTTTTAAAGAGTTGCTTTTTCAGTTATCAGCAACATACAACATATAGATGATCAGACAGATCTTATTTGTATTGATTAGCTAGCATTCTAAAAACAGTTTTCTTTTATTATACTGCTCCGAAGGGATTTAGTCCTTTGTAGGATTTTGCCAGCATACTAGTTTAATAAAAACATCCATACTCAGAAAAAGTTTCCGCGTATCACACAAATGCTTGTCCTACGCGAGCTTCGAACCCACGACACGTCCCATATAGTGGACTTAACATCGTACCCAGTACCACTCGGTTATCCGTGTAAGCGCCAGATTTTACAAAAAAAGTCAAAAATGACACACTATCTACAACATACCAACCCTATCTGGGCACACCCTTACAGGCAAGCCCTGTTTCAGTTACACAATACACAGATATACAAACACATAGCTATCGATAGTTTGAACAAATATATTAAAGGCGTGGATTTGGGAGATATTGCTTCACATATATGCATTTTTATAATAATAATAATGTTCTACAACTTTCACACAACGCCATCTAGTCTCAAACTAAGCCGAGCTTGTATTATGAGTACTAGAAGACTGATAAACATACTTATATATGTATTTTATAAATTCATACATATTATAGATAACTGGGTTGAGGAGGTCAGATTGGCAGTCGCTCCTTGTAAAACACTGGTACATAGCTGAATCCGGTTAAACTGGCAGCCGACCCCAACATAGTTGGGGAAAGGCTAGGCCGATGATTATACATATTATAGATAAATTGTATGGAAATATCCTTATCAGCACTTAATTCTAATAATAACTAAAAAAATCTAGAAAAGATCGGACATATTTTAAATTTTTCAATAATACCTATTCACAAATATTATTTGTAATCTTTTGTAAATGCCACTACATTTACAAAAGATTACAAATGTGGTATAATTTTAAATTTAGTTTTAAGAACATTTTGTACACCAATAATACTGTTTGTTTTCCCCAATAAAATAAATGAAATAACGGTTTTTCATGCGTATTCATCGGCATTGTCCGATTAGCTTCGCAATTCAAACTCTTTCCTCCTCACTCAAGCTCGACGCATCGTCATCTCATGATTAAGGAACAGTTGGGTCCAAAACTATAGAAAACATCATTATTTGAGACCTTAACATGTTTGAAGTGCATTTAGCCTCAATAATAAATAAGGTAATAAATTCAAAAGGAAAACAATTTACTAACTTATCTTGAGATATAAGGAAAGTAATAATCGACCAAGGAAAGTCCCTAACTCGCAACTCATTAAAAACAGTTAAGAATTGATTTTATAATAACTATTTATATGTGGGAATATCAGAGGCAATTGACATTACAGTCAACTTGACTGACCTCTTCGGTCTTGTGGTTAGACGTGACTGTTAAACCATAGGTTGTGGGTTCGAATACCATCTAAGATAAATGTTTCTGGGATGTGGACGATCATTTGTTTTGTTTTTGAGTGTTGTCTAATATATAAAGTTCACGTGTACAGTGTTACACCTTCGTAACGGCTTGATCGATTTTCCTGAAATTTCTCATAAACAAGGGGTTTAAAATAATTTATATGGCAAAGCAACATTTGCTGGATCAGCTAGTTTATCTATAACAATAATATTCCACAACATTCACACAACGCCATCTATTCTCAACTTTACAAGACACATACATAATATAGCTAAATTACACTCAGATACAGAACGCAACAAAAAATGATCGTGCACAACACACAAACATTTCTCTTGGGTGGGAATCGAACCTAGGACCTCTAGTATAGCAGTCAGGGTCACTAACCACTAGACCAACAGGCCAGTCTTGTCAAAACCGAATATCATTCTCAACACATGAAGTTTTCTATTCATTTTCCATTCTTGACGACCGCGACCTCCGTGGTCGAGTGGCGTACGCACCGGTTTCAAGATGTCGCTAGTTCTGAGGTCCCGGGTTGGATCCCTGGTCGGGTCAATGTAAAAAATTCACATTTCTACATTGTCTCGGGTCTGGGTGTTTGTGGTACCTTCGTTGTATCTGAATTCCATAACACAAGTGCTTTAGCAACTTATTTTGGGATCAGAACAATGTATGTGATGTTCTCCGCATTTATTTTTAATTTTCCACATCAAATAGACCATACAGCCATACACGTCATTAGATCATCGTCATTCGTCATATGTTATACCGGATTGCAGTAAGGTCTCGAACCATTGTTGGACGGATACGAGTCAAGTTGAGCGAGTCACTAGCGCCAGTACACTTGACCGTGGCTACTGGCAAGGTCGAGTGACATAGGACTTGTGTTGAAGCTTTATAACTGCTATGATTAAGTTTTCCTTTAAGTTGAGGAGTGGCAAGAAGGTTAAATCTATATTAATATTATGAATGCGAAAGTATCTCTGTCTGTCTAGCTTTCACGCCAAATCTATTGAACCGAGTGTAATGAAATTTGGTACACATCTGTGTACCTCAGATACCTCAGATATCTGGTACCTGTGTATTCTCAGATAGCCTGAGAAAGGACATACGTCGCAACTTTTTTTTTAATATACTTGGAATCTTTAAAAATTGAAATTTTATTTTAAAGGGGGGCGGGGGACATCTGTTTTACACAGAAACGGGAACCGTCGCGCGCTGTAAACTAAACTAAACGCAGACGGATTCGCGGGCAACATTTAGATTTCTTTTTAAACTAAGTGGAATTTAGGACGCAGAGATCCAATTTTAATAAAAAAAAAAACAGTATTTTTGAGGGCCAGTATGAAAAGGCTACAAAAAATCTAATTTGAATTAAAATTAGTCACCAAACATATTTATGTTCGTAACAACGTGCTGAACCCTCGGCTTACCGGGAAACATGACATTGTTCTAATTTTCCTTGAAAAAAAAACTGTGTCACCCACTTGTGTTTTTCTTACCTTTTCTTTAAACCTTTTACTATTGGTAACTTTTAAATAGGATTGGATTGGTTTAATCTGAAATCCAGCTTAACTACCCTAAAGGGGGGACCCAAGCATAATGCTGTCGCTATAACTTTACGCTGCCGTTATTCTAGTCTTTGTATATGAAATACTACAAGCTACGAGTATATTTAAACAAATAAACGTTTACACTATTCAAGTAAACAATTACTTGGTATAAGTTGTGCTAAAACAAGGCGCGATTCAAGGTTATTAACTAGTTAGCCAGTTAAAGGTATTTTCTTACTGGTCTCAGTATTCAAACTGAATCAATCAATCCATTCGGCCTATCGAGATTCACTACTGAACATAGGCCTCCTTCAAGTAGCGCCACAACACCTGATCCTCCGACCTCTATGTAGAGACAGAGATAGCTTTTCAGGGTGGTCTTACGTAAAGGGCAAAGAAGGGGTTTGATTGCTAGAGATCCGCTGTGTGTACGTCCATTATCACGCCATATCTCATAAAAGAGACCTTATTACTAAAGTCACAAGGTCTTTAAAAAATAACGAAACCCGCAGTAAGGAATTTAATCCTTGTGTCGCGGGGGGTTATACAAATCACATGCGCCCAGTGGGTTTGGCGTGGTGACCTCAACCAACCGTCCGTGCAGTCAAAACTTGCAGTCTGTCTATTCATCCATCATCTAACCGTATCACATAAACTATTATAGCTACACGGTTGAAAATTTCACAAGTGATGTATGACTGCTGCCGTAACGTAAGCACACAGAAACTAATGGCGACATTTGGTGCGGTCAAAAACATAATTGGTAAACAATTTTGTAAATGTATCTTTCTTTCGCCTATTTTTGCAGAACCCTCAATCACTAGTCTAACTTTTATTCAAAGGTTTTTCCGTTCATCAGACTCCCGCATTAAGAAACTTAATAGCTGGGGTTTGACAAAGATTCAAGTCACATGCACAAAGACACCCACACTCAGGACAAGCATTCGTGGATCACACAAACGCTTGTCCTACACGGATCGAACCAACACGTCGCGCTCAGTGGGTTTGGCGGTGGTGACCTCAACCATTCGACTATCCGTGCAGTCAACATCAGTCTAAGAGCCACTGGGCGCTGGATCTTAGGCTCTAGAAAGACCTACTGCAATTGAACTGCAATCACATTGCACGGTTGGTTTGCAGATCTATAGCAGTCGTGTCAACTGCACTTGAAAAGCAATTTGCGGTTGGATTGCATTTGATATACGGTCCGTCTGTCTAGACCCTTAAGTGTACGATTGCTTGAATGGTAAGAATGGCGAATATTACCAACAGATACATATAGATATATGACTGTAAGTGAATTTTGTTTACTATGGGCGTGCAGCAGGCACGGCGAGAGTACGCGCGGATGGTGATATGTAACGAGGAGGCAAGATATAAACTTTTATGAAGAAAATTTGAATGAAGTTGCTGTTGAAGCGAAAATTGCATTTTGTTTATATAAAGTAAATAATGTTGAAGATGGTTTTGCTTTTTTGTGGTTATAGGTGTGAATTTGGATGCATCAGATAATGGAGGGTTGAAGATACATAAAAAACCGATCAAATGTCAGACAAGAGAAATTGCGACGTACAGGACCAAAAAAAAGCAAAGAGAATGAGTCACCCATAAAATGTAAGGCCCTACCATCTGTGCTTAACTTCGATGTTATTTTTGTTGAAATAGCGGCAACAGAAATAAATAGTTGTTATGAAAAGCAACTGTTTAGCAATCTTGGTTCAAGAGATACAGTCTGCTGGCAGACGGACGGATTGACAGACGACCCTTAGTAACAGGTTTCCGTGCCTGAAGTGCAAAAATGGAACCCAATGGAATCCATACAATTTTGCAATACATTGCGAACAGCTTTATTTTGTCGCAATGCGATTTAGTAAAATATTTGACAATAACAGATATGCTATATTACTTAATTAAATATTAAGTAACACCAACGTAATAAATAGCAAATCGGTTGAGATAAGAGGTGAAATAATGATAAAGAATAAAAATATATCAATAACACACGTACAAATAATGACGTATAATAGGTAGAAATAGTTACAGAAAAATCTTCTTATCATATGTTTGATGTACAACCTGGATACCTGGTGTCAGAGTTGCCGCCCGTAGACCTCTGACGTGACGCAACACACACTTGTACAATTCTCAGGTGTGTCCTCCTCACGATGTTTTCCTTCACTGTTATCAGCAAGTGATAATAGGGATGATGATTTTTTTTTCATTGTCCTTGTTGTAGTTCAATGCATAACATTTTTTGTGTGCCGAAATCATAAATTGATCAAATTGTCGTGAATTAAACTTACGCGTGACGTCACAATTGTGTATAAATTATACGAGACCGTTAAGTCATAAGCGGGGTCCCCTAAACTTTACAGTTAATCTTTGTTAATATTTCTTGTCACTAAAATACGTGTCTACCACTGTTTTTATTACCTAAATGAAGGACTAAACAAATTTCCAGTTTAATACCCAATCATCATGCATATTACTTTCCAACCCACATGAATTCGAAAAGACATTGCTTTGTCCCAGGATTCGAACCTGCGACCCTCGACTTGGCAATCCAACAGTCCTACCATTGGACTACCACTACAACACTGTTAAAAAATGATAAATGCGGACAACATCACATACATTGTTCTGAACCCAAATTAAGTTCCAATACAACGAAGGTACCACCAACACCCAGACCCGAGACAATGTAGAAATGTGAATTTTTACATTGACTCGACCGGGGATCGAACCCGGGACCTCAGAGCTAGCGACACCTTGAAACCGGTGCGTACGCCACTCGAACTCGGAGGTCGTAAAAGACCTTCTACTATATACGTAACACCATCCAAGTTTGTTTTTCTAATAAACATATTCATATAAATGCATTTGAGATTCTAAGCTCAATAATTTACTATAATCTATGCGTAAATACTATTTGCACAGCTGTTACGATTATTATAATAATCGTTGCAATTATACTTACAATAAAAACTGCATACTATGTATTTTAAAGCAAATCACGTATAAATTAAAAGCATTTATAAATATGAATTAAAAACGTAATATTATCAATGAATAAATTTTTAAACTTGTACGACGCAAAAATATATTTTGTGATAACTAGTTCTTTCAATTCTTTATTGCATACCATAATGTGCAAAATTGATCAATTATTAAATTTTAAATTTACAGCATTTGGCACAGCAAAAGTAAGAAAGAGGAGGAATATGCTAATTAGTACATTTTTATGTAATCTATACTAATATATAAAGCTGAAGAGTTTGTTTGTTTGTTTGAACTAATCTCAGGAACTACTGGTTCAAAATGAAAAATTATTTTTGTATTCAATAGATCCTTCATCGAGGAAGGTTTTAGGCTATAAACCATCACGCTGCGATTAATAGGAGCGAAGATACAATGGAAAATGTGGAAAAGACAGGGTAGATAATCATAACTTATATCTTCTAACCACGCAGACGAAGACGCGGGCAACAGCTAGTATCTTATATTTTTAACGAACTTAACAATTACAACGGTCACAAATTCAATTAGTGACCAATTTTCTGGCAGATTTCATTATTACCTGCTTATTTGGACGGGACCCCTCACTATCCCGAGTTCGTGTCGCACTTGTCTGTTTTTTTTTTCTACTTTTCCATATCAATGATTGCACTATGCCATAGATAAAGATTCCACAGCCCTACCTTTGCAACATCCGGTGTGTTTCACTGAAAAATGACTGACTTTCACTAGTTTGTCATATCCTGTCGTAATCTTAGTTGGAAAAAGGTTTTTGTAGGTTATCTTACTACCTAAATAGTTGATAAGCTAGAAAAATATTAATTACTTTTAAATGACTCCCGCTTTATTAATTTTACCCTAGTTTCGCAAACATTCAAGTCACATGAACAAAGACACCCAGACTCAGGGCAAGCATTCGTGGATCACACAAATGCATGTCCTACGTGGGGATCGAACCCGCGACACTTCAAAAACGGTGCGTGATATATCATCTATATATCCGTGTTGTCATATTTATGAAGTTCTATTCCATATACTTTCATAGTAAACTACACTATTTTTATCCAGCGATCTATACAAAATAATAAATTCAAGGAAATCACCAAATCACGAAACACAGAGATTCGGCCAAACTTAATTCACTCACCAACAAAATAAATATAGAAACCAAAAAAAAATACTTAACACAAGCTTTGTTGTCTACGAAAAGTTAACTTTAAATCAAGGAAAACAGTTATCTGTTTCAATACAACAAAACTTCACAAATATAATTTCAACAAAAAGAAAACAGATAACCGTACAAATGAGACCAGCAAAAACCAAGCCTTAAAAAACCGACCGGAAAATATCCAAAAATGGCTATCACGAAATATTGACATATTGCATGACACCATCCACCATTGACCGTACACAAGACAGCTGCGCGTGCGCAACTCGCAGTCAGTGTGGCTCCGACCGTCGCGGGCGTCAGACGTGTTGTCACAACAAACAGTGCAGTGCATTACGATATAGTGAGAAAAAAAAAAGTGTTTTGAATAAAAAGAAACTTGTGAAGTGTGCACAGTTATATTAAAAATTGTAAGTTTTATGAAATGATGTTTTGTTTGTTTCATTAATATTCTGTTATTGCATATCAATAAGTTATTTTTTAGGTATGTTTTGACGGAAAACTTTTTGGTAATATTATATCTATACTAATATATAAAGCTGAAGAGTTTGTTTGTTTCTTTGATTGTTTGTTTGAACGCGCTAATCTCAGGAACTACTGGTTCAAATTATTATTTTTTTATATTGAATAGACCATTCATTGAGGAAAGTTTAAGGCTATATACTATCACGCTGCGACTAATCGGAGCGAAGATACAATGGAAAATGTGGAAAAAACAGGGCAGGTATCAATCATAACTTATATCCTCTAACCACGCGGACGAAGTCGCGGACAACAGCTAGTTATGAATACATGCAGAAACTCGAGATTATTATAAATATTTTTAGTGTTACTAGGCGATACGTTTTCGTATAGGTCAAAGCTGTTGAAGAAAGGTCTTAGAGATTTAACTTGTATTGTGAAACGGGTCTTTATATCTTTCGATCACTAAATATATGATACCTAAAATATATTTGGCCAGTTTATAATGAAAAATACGCAAAAAAAAATACTCAACAAATTCTCTACATTTCGGATCTGGGTTTCCGGAAAATCTTTTTAACAGACCGGGTTTAAATTGAAGTTATACCGTGTGTTCAAATGCAGACGATACACAAGTCGAATGTTATTATTTTATATCAAAGTCAAAGTCAAATTCCTTATTTCAACTGGACCAGTATAAATATGGCACTTTTGAACGTCAATTTAGTTACACAATATTAAAATCTGAAGTGTCGTCTGTCGGTCAGTCTCCTACCGAAGCTAGGTCCGCTCGTTCGAAAGCTAGATTCCCATGAAGAAGAACGAGCAAGAAACTCCATGGTTACGCTTTTTCACGCTTGTCTATGGGTAGGTATTAAAGAAAAATCTTTGATGGAAATTCGTTAAAATCTTTTAGGATCTTTATCCAGTTCACCACACTATGTTTTCCTTCACATTTTCACAAAGTGACGTACTAAATTAGGAAACAAAACCCTCAGGGGGTGTAAGCGTTGCATATAAAGGATTGCAACGCATTGCCATACGCCGACACAAAAACGCGGATGACGTAGCACCGCGGTTCAGGTTTAGTCAGTAAGAGTCTGACACTACCCATTTCCTCCCCCGAGGGAGCGAGTGTCTCTGAGGATTCCCCCGCTTTACCAACAAAAAATTAAGGTAGAGTTAGAGTAGTTGAATTCTATCTTTGCTTAGGAAGGAAAATCGTTAAAAGCTTCTAGGTTATATATCCAGACTAGCTGTTGCCCGCGACTTCGTCCGCGTGGTTAGAAGATTGTTATCTGATGATTTTTATCGGCCCTGTTTTTTACACATTTTCCATTGTATCTTCGCTCCTATTAGTCGCAGCGTGATGGTTTATAGCCTAAAACCTTCCTCGATAAATGGTCTATTCAACACAAAAAGAATTTTTCAATTTGAACCAGTAGTTCCTGAGATTAGCGCGTTCAAACAAACTCTTCAGCTTTATATATTAGTATAGATATACCATACTATGTTTCCCTTCAAATTTTATCAATAGAGTCTTACAATAGTTAAGAAAATTTACATGACTTTATCAAGACACATTAGTTTTTATAATTGGCTGCGAATCGAAGCTATGACCTCTTACACTGAACTAAGAAATTCTATAAACACTTTGAAACACCATTTTCGCTTGATTCGAACTTGGACTCCTTGCAATACCTCCCTCCGTGGTCGAGTAGCGTACGCACCGGTTTCAAGGTGTCGCTAGCTCTGAGGTCCCGGGCTCGATCCCCGGTCGGGTCAATGTAAAAATCACATTTCTACATTGTCTCGGGTCTGGGTGTTTGTGGTACTTCCGTTGTATCTGAATTCCATAACACAAGTGCTTCAGCAACTAACTTTGGGTTCAGTACAATGTATGTGATGTTGTCCGCATAAATACAACTCCGATAATTGAATCTATCTAAGATACATGATTGTAACACCCATCTCAATCTATACTATCTATACTCTATATATACTAATATATAAAGCTGAAGAGTTTGTTTGTTTTTAACGCGCTAATCTCAGAAACTACTGGTCCGAATTGAAAAAATATTTTTGTGTTGAATAGACCATTCATCGAGGAAGGCTTTAGGCTATAAACCATCACGCTGCGACTAGTAGGAGCGTAGATACAATGGAAAATGTGAAAAAAAACAGGGCAGGTATAAATCATAACTTATATCTTCTACTCACGGGGACGAAGTCGCGGGCAACAGCTAGTGTTAGAATATATTTCTATACGTTTTCAAACAACTTTTTTTGCGGTTCTTATATTGATACAGAAAAAAAAACATTAGGTGGTAAAAAGTGGATAAAAGCACTTGTTACCGGATCTAAAAGTTAACTAACCGGTCAAGTGCGAGTCGGGCACGAGCATTAATATTTTCGATGCATTATCTATAAAGAGAACAAAAACATACAATGTCATTATTAAATGATGTAACGGTTTACTCGCGCGTATTTATCGGGGTAGCCCGACTAGTTTCGGAACCAACCATACAATGTCGTGTTAATCTATTTAGATATAAATTGAATTCCGGTTTTTTAGATACGTGAAAATTTCTATCAAAAAAATCATGACCTAAAGGTTAGTGATAGGCGGACAGACGGCGAGGTCTTAGTAATAGGGTCCCGTTTAACCCTTCAGCTGCGGATTCCAAAAATAAAATCTATAATATATTATGTTCTGCTATAAATCAATGTTTGAGCGACAAAATACAATGATTAAACTTTTTGCCAAAAGAGGAAAATGATTTGATAATTTTAAGATGGAATAATTAAATTTAAATGATATAGTTAAGGATGAAGTTAAATTATTAAGAATCTTCTTTAATAAATTGTTAGGGCCTACCTTTTTTTAAGCGGTTTTGAGTCATGTTTAGCTCTCAACCGAATCAGTTAAATACCGTACTGTATAGAAAACGTACCCAAAATTTAACGTGCCTTCAATCTATCAATCAGAGGTTAAGCTAAGCTTGACGCGGTTGTTCCTCGGTGTTTCGGTAGGCACGTTAAATTGTGGACCCCGGCTGTTATTCCTACATCTTTGACAGTCGTTACAGGTAGTCAGAAGCTTGAAAAGTCTGACAACCAGTCTAACCAATTAGATTGGAAGCCGACCCCAACATAGTTGGGAAAAGGCTAAGCTGATGATGAAAAATTAACGTGCCTTCAACGCGAAGCAACTCGATAGGACATAGATGTTCACCCATCCACGGGCCGACCTTATCAAGTGTAGTTTAGTTACTCTCCTTAGTAAAAATATAATGAAAAATCTTCATCAACTAATAGAATAGGTATTTTGTATATGTCCGGAGTATATTTCTACTTTGTATACAAACCGTTTGACCGACAGACAAAGTGTTTTGTTTATGCATTCGTCTATTGTTTGTCTGTCATTTGAATAACATTATCAATTGACCGCCAAACTAGGCATGTTAGTATCGCCGGATCTGTTTACAAACAATCATTAAATATTTAGATCGGTACATTCTAATATACATTCTAGTCAACTCGTAGCTAAACTAAAACTGAACAGGTTGATCGATCACAGATTAGGCTACACTTGATATGTTCGCTCCTTAGACCATCTATGTCCTCCGTTCCTCCGTGATTTGGATTGCACGTTCAATTGAGCGTCCCGGCTGTTATTTACACATCTTTGACAGTCGTTACAGGTAGACAGAAGCTTGAAAGTCGGACAACCAGTCTGACTAAGGGGTATCGTGTTGCCCAGGTAACTGGGTTGAGGAGGTCAGATAGGCAGTCGCTCCTTGTAAAACACTGATACTTAGCTGCATTCTGTTAGACTGAAAGCCGACCCCAACATAGTTGGGAAAAGGCTAGGCCGATGATGATATTTGTAACTAAAACTCCTGTATATTGATTTCAAACCCCAATTGACTAGTTTTATTAAAAAAACTGGTTTAATTGTTAGCAATAACAGTTAACACTTTACATGCAGTCGAAAATTTACAATTCGTATTTGAAGGTCTATTTACAACGACAAAATACAAATGACTTTTGCTGTAAATTAATAAATAAATTCGATACGTGTCTAATCATACTTCACAGACAAATAAAGCAAAAGGATTGAATTGAACAAGATATTAATGTCATGGTCCAAATACGTGATCAATGTACTAGCTGTTGCCCGCGGGCCCGCCCGCTACAAATAAAATGATCCCACGGAAACATAAAATCGGGATAAAAACCACCCTATGTGCTAATCCTGGTTATAAACTATCTGTGTACCATGTTTCGTCTAAATCCGATCAGTGGTTTTTGCGTGAAAGAGGAATACATACAAACTTTCGCGTTTGTAATATTAGTAAGATGTATGAACAACGCTGTCTGATCCTTGAAGGACTTACGAACTTGCTAGACGTGATAAAAATATTAATAACATCAAAATATATTTTTCTATCACAGCATTATCGACAAATAACCATAGTTCACATAAATACTTAGACCTTGTTTAGTCCTAGCTACCGCATTAGGTTAAGTAACCTTTAATGGTAGATTAGTGTGTTAATTAAATAAATAAATAAATATTACTTTGCATTTTAGAAAAAAATCCCTAAAATAATAAAACTCAATTTTAAGTTGGTGTTAATATTTACATGTAGGGACTAAAATTACATCAAATTGATCAAGGCTGTATTATAAATACCTAACATTATTGCAAAAGTAATTGATTCGTTTGTAAAAAAAAACTTATTGAACTAACGAAATAAAATCATGTTTTATTGTTATACATAAAATGTATATGATACAAAGAAAATATGCTTTTGAAATACACAATAAATTTACAAGCGGAAGTTAATAAAATGCTGGTCTTTTCAGACAAAGATTTTAGTTTTTATAGAGGTGATAGTTGAGTGATATGACCTATCCTAACACTGTTGGTCAAATGGCTAGTGGCCCTGACTGCTATACTGGAGGTCGTGGGTTCGATCCCGATCCCGGACAAATGTTTGAGTGATGAGCACGATCATTTGTTCTGTGCCTGGGTGTGATTTATCTATAATATGTATGTATTTAGAAATATATAAGTATGTTTATTAGTTGTCTAGTACTCATAATACAAGCTTTACTTAGTTTGAGACTAGATGGCGTTGTGTTGTGTGAAATAAAAAACTGCCTGTTCCTACCAGGTAAGCCTCTGGACGTACTTTTGACGACGGTTGACCATCTTTGTCATAAATTGTTCTTTCGCATTTTGGAAGACACGATAAATTGTATGTCCCGGCTGTTATTCATACATCTTTGACAGTCGTTACAGGTAGTCAGAAGCTAGAAAGTCCGACAACCAGACTAAATAAAAAAAAAAAAGGTATCGTGTTGTCCAGGTAACTGGGGGTTGAGGAGGTCAGATAGGCAGTCGCTTTATAAAACACTGGTACTTAGCTGAATTCGGTTAAACTGGAAGCCGCCCCTAACATAGTTAGAAAGAAGGCTAGGACGATGAATACAAAATAGCTTTATAGATTTAACAGAAAACAACAAATTCTACGAAAATCAAACAATTGTAGAACCACGTGTATAGTATACCTAAGCCAATATAACTTTAATGCGAGATCCGGTTTAGAAAAACTACATAAAATAAAAATAAAAACAATCAAATTCACATCCTTGCATTGGAATGCCAAAAAAAGTGAGTATCTCGATATTGTTCCGTTGACCCTGCTAAGGTCCAAAATGTCCGATAAGGGGCAAATAATTATTGAAACTTAAAATGAGACAACGATGCAACAAAGTGGTGGTTGAGATTCTTCAAATACAAATGAATATTGAACTCTTTGTTTAACCGACTTTAGATAAGTCTTAATTCATCCGTTTTTCTCTAGAGTATTCTTCAGAGCTTCGAACTGGATAATCTGATTTTCTCACGTTTTTAAACACTCACTTTTCTTGTTTGTTTGTCGTTCCGGTTGGATTTTTTTTAGCTAGCAGGTTGATATTTTCAGAGTAGCTTCAAACCCGACGACCATGCAATTTCCAACTATTTGATCAAATTTGAATGGAGTGGCATTAGGTCGTAAGTTTTTAGTTTTTTTCTTCTATTAATTTATTGGTGATGGTGGTGTTGAATCTATTAATTTATTGGTGATTATTTTCATTTAAATTGAAAGCTGTTTTAACTCTGACACCAGATACTTACAAAATGAAGTCAAAGATTAATTTAATAACAATAATATTCCAAAACAATCACACAACGCCATCTAGTCTCAAACAAAACAAATCTTGTATTATAAATACCTACTAGAAAACGGACAAACTTATATATTTCTAAAAACATACATAACGCAGAAAAATCAATCATGCTCGTCACATAAACATAAGTCCTGAGTGGGGATCGAACCCACGACCTTTGGGACAGCAATCGGAACCACTTACCACCAGACCAACAAGCATAGACCTTTTCAAAACAAACACAACGTGATACGATCATTGGTTCCCGGAAATTTAACCGTGTGAATACATAAACGTATCCTTGGTATATTAATATTCTGCCAGCAAGCGGTCTAAACGTCTTGCTGTCTCGTAAATCGGAACGACGTCTGGGAAAACACGCTGAGAAGTCTATTTCGTATAGTTTTACCCGTTTACGTTCAAGCATTATGTATCGTGGACGGAACCAAGAAGGAGACGGGCGCGTCGTCCTGCGCACCCGTTCTTATAAGGAACGAGGGGTAGGCTTTTGACACCTATCCCTTGAGAAGGGGTCCAAAGGACTAGAGCCAGCCAGGGTCACGAAGAGCATGCGCGAGCAATCCCGTGACTCTGGCTAAAGGAGAAGGGGCCCGGAGTGGTGTTAGTCGGTGGAAGTCCCACATACCCCCACGCCGTGCCCTCGGTGTGGGTTGAAGTCAACGTTTCAACCCGGGGAAACAATGGTTAGGTGGACGGAAGGTGGGTGGTGTGGAACAACTTGGGGAAGGTCTATGTCCAGCAGTGGACCGTTGTAGGTTGAATTTATTAAGTAAAATGTAACTAAGAATCTGTATTAATCAGTATTCTTGTCTCAGTCGGAGATATCTAATGAACTGTGTTATATAGAACAGTTAAAATTTTCATAGATGATGTTTTTATTGCAGAAATAGGAAAAAATAATAAATCTTTACGAGGAGCGATTGCCTATCTGACCTCCTCAACCCAGTTACCTGGGCAACAGGATACCACTTAGTTAGATTTTCTATCTTATAACCAGCAACGACAATTGAACGTGCCTTCAAAAACACGGAAGAACTCGTTACAACATAGATGGTCACCCATCCACATACCGACCTTATCAAGTGTAGCTTAACCTGCGACAACTTTTGCAGTTGTAGTTTAACAAACGCTCCTCCAAAAAGACAGTCTTAAATAATATTATATGTAACATTGTGAAGGTCATATTAGTACAGGCCCGATATCGAACCCACGACCTTGCGCATGCGAAACCGGTCATTGAACCTTCGAATATGACATCGATATTACATTTAAACTTGATTTGGTCACTTGTTTGAATGATACATAATAAAAACACTTAAAAGATTTCGAAAATCTTAATAAATGAAGGTTAATTAAACTGAAAGTTATAGAGACTGAGTTAAACGGTAGGGTTTAGGCAATAAAAATAAAAAAAAATATGATAGTAAATTTTGATAGTTTTTATTTGCATTGTCATCGGGTTTGAAGCTACCCTGAAAATTTCAGCCTGCTAGCTTATCGGGAAGTGCATCAAAAATGAGTTTCAAAAATCCACACGACAAACAAACAAACAAGAATGTGATTGTATAAAAACGTGGAAAAATATAAATAAACTAGCTGTGCCCCGCGGTTTGACCCGCGTGAATACGTAGGTCCCGTTCCCGGTGCCTTTATATTAGTGGGGGCGGAGATGTATCCAATAATAACAAAAGTAAAGTCAAAGTCTTTTTCTACAATCTTTCACCGTCGTCCCGGTTGATTTTTACAACTCAATTTTGATACACTTCCCGATAAGCTAGCAGGCTGAATCAGCAGCAGAATTTTCAGGGTAGCTTCAAACCCAATGAGACTGCAGTTTAAAACTACAAAAACGGCTGAACCGATTTTGATTAAATTTACTACATATACCTTTTTTTTATTAAGGAACTCTCCTTATCAAGAGCTCAATTTGCACTTGACCGTTTTTTCTAATCACTCAAAGAATTACACAATGCCACAATTAAGTTTACGATAAAAAAAACAAACGCGTGTTAAGAATACATTAGTGTAAACAATTGTCAATGTATAGGATTCTAGACAATGCTAGCTCGCATTATACTCTGAGCAATCGGCTGTCATGGTCATCATCATCATCCTAGCCTTTTCCCAACTATTTTGGAGTCGGGGTCCAGGCTAACCTGATTCAGCTACGTGCCATTGTTTTGTAGAGCGACTGCCTATCTGACCTCCTCAACCCAGGTACCTGGGCAACACGATACCCCTTGGTTGCACTGGTTGTCTGACTTTCAAGCTTCTGACTACCTGTAACGACTGTCAAAGATGAATAACAGCCGCAGCAATTTTACGTGCCTTCCAATACACGGAGGAACTCGCTATGATAAAGATGGTCACCCATCTACGGGTCAAGCGTAGCTTAACCTGTGATTGATTCCCTTATGCAGTTATAGTTTAGTCACGAGCTCCTCGGCTGTCATGGTATGGGCATTTCATGTGGAGGAATGAGAATCATGTGGTGAGGAGGGCGTTTGGCATGGATATGGAGGATATAACATAATTCATTAAATACCATTGTTTATATAAAACAATAGCTGTTGCCCGCGACTTCGTCCCCGTGGGTAGAAGATATAAGTTATAATTTAGGTATACCTGCCCGGTTTTTTTCACATTTTCCATTGTATCTTAGCTCCTGTTAGTCGCAGTGTGATGGTTTGTAGCCTAAAGCCTTCCTCGATGAATTGTCTATTCAACACAAAAATATTTTTTCAATTTGGACCAGTAGTTCCTGAGATTAGCGCGTTCAAACAAACAAACAAACTCTTCAGCTTTATATCTAATATATAAAATTCCCGTGTCACGGTGTTAGTTACCGTACTCCTCCGAAACGGTTCGACCGATTCTTATGAAATTTTGTATACATATTGGATAGGACTGAGAATAGAACAACATCTATTTTTCATACCCCTAAGTGACAAGGGTTGCCCACACTAAAATTATTATTTTTATTTTTTGGACGATTTTTTTTGTTTTTACTTTTTTATAATGTAGCATTAAAAAATACATCCAACTAGATACAATTTATTTGGCAAAACAACGTTTGCTGGGTCAGCTAGTATTAGTATAGATTAGTATAGACTAGAACAATCTAAAGTCCACGTGGACGGAGTCGCGGGCAACAGCTAGTTATACATAAAATCAAATATAATTTTATCCCGAAACATATGTAAGTAGTGTTATAAATCTTAATAATTATTATAATGTTGATAACATCTTCTCATAAATGATATATATTATGGGCAATATATTCTCTTTTATAGTTAAAGGATAAATATAGATATTTAAGTCACGATATATAATGCATTATGCACAATATTAATTAAAAACGAAGTTGATTGCACGGATAGTCGAGCGGTATAGGTCACCACGCCAAAACCACTGGGCGCGACGTGTTAGTTCGATCCCCGCGTAGGACAAGCATTTGTGTGATACACGAATACTTTTTCTAAGTCTGGGTGACAGGGCAGTACTTTGTGCCGTTAAATAATTTAAAAAAAAATAGACTTACGCTTTAAGAACAACGCCATCTAGTCTCAAACTAAGCAAAGCTTATATTATGAGTACTGGACAACTGATAAACTTACTTATATATTTCTAAATACACACATAATATACATAAAATTACACCCAGACACAGAACAAATGATAGTGCTCATCACACAAGAATTTGTCCTGGGTGAGAATCGAACCCACGATCTCCGGTATAGCAGTCAGGGCCACTAACCTCTAGACCAACAGTCCAGTCAAGTCCTGACCTATATCAATAGAGTTTCACGAACATTCAAGTCACAAGCACAAAGACACCCAGACTCAGGACAAGCATTCGTGGATCACACAAACGCTTGTCCTACGCGGGGATCGAAACACCGCGCCTTAGGTTTGGCGTGGTGACCCATACCAAATTGACCCTCTACATATTAAACCACGTTATTTTTAAACCACACACTATACAATCGCGGTCAAAGTCTTCTTATATAACACGACAGATGTGTTAAACTTTACCGAGATACCATATTGAGATGACCGGTGTAAGCTGACCCCTTATTGAATACTTATTCAACGTGTTTCAAGGTCAAGTTGTACTGGTGATTGTTTTTTTCGGTTACAATGAATAAAGTTAGGATGCAATAAGTTTAAAGGGAAAGTCGGATTACTTAATTTGACCCTACGTTTATGTAATGTATCGTATTATCGTTACTTTGCCTTTTTAACCGACTATGTCACAAGGCGGGTTATGTTTTTATTGTTCTATACCTCATCGGCCTAGCCTTTTTCCCAACTATGTGGCGGTCGGCTTCCAGTCTAACCGGATGCAGCTAAGTACCAGTGTTTTACAAGGAGCGACTGCCTATCTGACCTGCTCAACCTCGTTACCTGGACAACATTTTATTATTCTATACCGAAAAGGTAAAATCAAAACCGTATGTTTATGTTTCCGCTGTTTGACCGTTTGTTACCTGTATCTAATGAACCATGGTGGCTAGAACGTTGGTGATAATATTGGAGTAATTTAACGGTTGCTACGTTTGTAAATTTGATGGGAGACCATACATTTTAAATTTTATTGCCAATGTGTAAGAAAAGGAAACAGTCTCGTTGTATCTTCTTGTCTAAAAACTCAATATAAAATTAACAACAGTGGTTAAAGGTAGTCAGAAGCTAGAAAGTCTGACAACAAGTCTAACTAGGGGGTATCGTGTTGCCCAGGTAACTGGGTTGAGGAGGTCAGATAGGCAGTCGCTCCTTGTAAAGCACTGGTACTTAGCTGAATCCGGTTAGACTGGAAGCCGACCTCAACATAGTTGGGAAAATACTAGGATGTATGTATAAATATTTACAACATCCATAGTAAATACGCCAAGTACATTGTTTTAAACCGTATGACGTCATAGCATTATAATTCTGATCACATCGCACCATCCTAATGATAGGACATTGTCGTAAAATGTATTGTTTATCACTGTATTGTTAAAATAAAGACTTTTATTGTAGAAACAAACGTATCTTGTATCTTTTAAAAGGATATTTTGAGATGTCCCACGGTGAGGCGCCAATACAGAAGCTGTGAATAATGCCAGCCTGTAACTGTCCCACTGTAGGCCTCTCATACAGAGAACGAGCATTGATCAGCACGCTCGTGAGCTGCCCCACGGTGGGGTGCCAATACAGAAGCTGTTAATATCACAAGCCTGTAACTGTCCCACTGTAGGCCTCTCATACAGAGAACGAGCATTGATCAGCACGCTCGTGAGCTGCCCCACGGTGGGGCGCCAATACAGAAGCTGTTAATATCACAAGCCTGTAACTGTCCCACGGCAGGCCTCTCATACATAGAAAGACCATTGATCCGATTTCTTGTGAGCTAGTCGCGTACTAAGATCTCAATATTTATAAAAAAAAACTGTATCTGTTGAAAACATCAACTATCAAGGTTCATTAGATAAGCACACACAGACAAGCAAACAACGGGTCTTAGCAACAGGGTCCTGATTATTGCTTTACCCTTTGGGTCCATATCCAAAAAACAAACTACATCAAAGAAACTCTTACTTTCAAGTAAAAATCATAACTCCTTTATTTCGAAGTCGGTTAATTACTAATATACACATGACACCAATTGATGAAGATAAACGGTCTCGGTTAAACAAATAATCAACGTTTAACCTTTAAATCTGTAGTTTTGTAATACTTCACTTAAACTTAACGTTATTACTCAAGTACGCTGTGTGGAGAATATTAGGCTTAAGTTTTTAAACGATTGTAGCTAAAAAATAATTATTAATATAAACTGTCATAATTACATACATCAAGTACTTAAAAAACCTGTCAAGTGAGAGTCGGGCTCGACACAGAGGGTTCCGTACAACAAGGCTAAAGAAAAACAAATTTACAAAATTAATAGATTTGATAAATCTAGCAACCGACATTTTTAAATGTCGCGCCATCAAAATTTGATCAAAATCGATTCAGCCGTTTTTATAGTTATAAATTGCATTGTCATCGGATTTGAAGCTATCCTGAAAATTTCATCCTGCTAGCTTATCGGGGAGTGACTCAAAATTGAGTTGCAAAAATCCAACCGGAACGACAAACAAACAAGAAAAGTGAGTGTTTAAAAACGCGGGAATAAGCATATTAGACGGACAAAGGGTCATGTGTCACTAAATTAAAAGTTTATAATACCTCTAAAACATTTTTTCGAATGGAAAAAGTGGTTTTAAGAAGGGTGATGGGGGTTTTCAAAGTCGAAAAATATGAAACTTTTCTTGGAATGGACTACGGCTTTCAAATTTGACTTAAATATTGTGGTAAATCTATACTTCTATACTAATATATAAAGCTGAAGAGTTTGTTTGTTTGTTTGAACGCGTTAATCTCAGGAACTACTGGTCCAATTTGAAAAAATCTTTTTGTGTTGAATAGACCATTAATCGAGGAAGGCTTCAGGGTATAAACCATCACGCTGCGACTAATAGGAGCGAAGATAGAATGGAAAATGTGAAAAAAATAGGGCAGGTATAAATCATAACTTATATCTTCTACCCACGGGGACGAAGTCGCGGGCAACAGCTAGTATTGAAATATGAACACAGCGACTTTTGGGCATAAAGGCTTCATTTTATCCCAGCAATCCCACGGAAACGGCAACCACCGCGCTATAAACTGAAGTCCACGCGGACGGAGTCGCGGGCAACAGCTAGTCACATTAATAACGCATAAGTTAACTAAGTACTTGCTTGTCTCTAAAGTATCTATGAAAACGTGTGTTTACATCATAATATGTATGTGTATTTATAATTACCAGTTTCAATCGTACACATATACATAACCAGTTTTGTGTGGTCTACTAACACGAATCGTTTGAAAATAACATTTGCAATGCATTTGAAGACCTTTTGCAAATAATTTATACTAATATATGAAGCTGAAGAGTTTGTTTGTTTCTTTGTTTGAACGCGCTTATCTCTGGAACTACTGGTTGAAATTTTAAAAAATATATTTGTGTTCAATGGAGGAAGGTTTTAGGCTATATTCCATCACGCTACGACTAATAAGAGCGAATATAAAATGGAGAATGTGGAAAAAACAGGGAAAATTATTCATCTTCGAGGTCTTCCGTTCAAAAATTCCTAATATCTTCTAACCACGCGGACGAAGTCGCGGGCAACAGCTAGTTATTTATACATACACATATTAAAAAGGCCCAAAGGAAAAATTAAATAGGTAGGGAGAAACTGCACGGATAGCCGAGTGGTTGGGGTCACCACGCCAAAATCATTACGCGCGACGTTTCTATTCGATCCCCGCGTAGGAAAAGCATTTGTGTGATCCACGAATGCTTGTCCTGAGTCTGGGTGTCTTGTGCATGTGACTTGAATGTTTGTGAAACCCCCGCATTACAAGGATTTTATATATGTAATTGAGAGGTAAGCCAAAAAAGAAATACCACGGAAAGCTACTAATATTGATATAAACGCGAAAGTTTGTACGTATGGATGTTTGTTCCTCATTCACGCAAAAACTACTGTACGGATTTAGACGAAACTTGGTACACAGATAGTTTATAGCTAATATTAACACATAGGATATATTATATATTTTCATCCCGATTTTATGTTCCCGTGGGATCATTTTCTATTCATAGCGGGCTGCGGGCAACAACGGACAAAGCTAGACTTTAATATTTCCGTCTAAAACACACAAAACATTCAAAAAGTCGTTTCATACTTCGGGATCGAACTCGAGACGTTGTTATTAGAAGTCGAGGGGTCTTACCACAAGTCTATCACCTATAACACAAGGTCTTTCATTACCAGTGTTGCATATAAACGTTTAATAGTTAAACTGAACGATTATTGTCGACATCCTGATATTAATCTTATGAGAAAACGTAGACAATGATGATGTTCTTGAATTAATTGTGTAGTTAACGACTGTTGCTAATTTCACTGTGCTTGGGTTAACGTACTTTCTGGGTTCAAGTTTTTCAGATGTAAGTGTTATTGTTATAATTTTCGTGACGAATTCATGATAAGTTATTAACGGTTTTATTGAGAGTATTTTTAGAGGGATCGAGAGATCGACTGATTTTGAAATCGAAGTGAGTCATATGCAAAAATGGTTAAGTGTGATTCAGAATTGAGACACTAAGAGTTCTGTACAAATATAGGCTAAAGAAATTGCGATACAAATTCAGGCTCAAAGAAGTGCAACAAAAATTGTTCACCCATCAAAATTATGACCGTAATTAGCGTTTCTTTTACTTTTTTGTTTTAGCTTCAACAGAAATACATACCTCAACAGTTGACATTACACCTATCTGACTATCACAATTCTTGGAATACAGCCTGGTGATAGACGGACCGACGGACTGTCAGATGGACGGATGGACAGACTTACGTACGGACGGATAGACATACTTACCGACGGACAGACATACTTACGGATGGACAGACAGACTGACGTATTAACTAACGGACAGCGGAGCCTCAGCCCTATTTCCAACCCTCTGCTGTCTGTCTGTTTGTACCCTTTAGCTACATAACAATAATCGTATCGTTTCGTTTCTATGACATTGCCGTCTTGACCTCAACGCACGCAATATCTTACACAATGCTTACTACACTCGGAACGCAGATTTGCTTGCTTAGATATTAACAGATGCGCTGTCGTAATGTTTAGGGGGAATATTAGTCCAGCGATGGGCAAAAAACTAGATGGCAAAAAAAACATTCCGAGGTTTATTTTCATTACTAGCGACATATTGCCCACTGCAGGGCAAAGGATCCCCACTCTTTTTCGACTTGTCTCTCTCAAAAGCAATGAATTATCAGTTCGGTAAGAACATATCCATTTTCGAAAGATAGAATGACACGATTTATATGTATTTTCTTTTTAATCAAATGTCTAAAATAGAATATAAAATAAAGATAATTAAACGCATGGAAGTGGGGCTTCACCACTTGGCACTAAAACTGACCTGGTAAGTGATGACACATCATCATCATCATCATTCCCCTGCCCTTATCCCAATTATTTTATTTGGGGTCGGCGCAACATGTCATCTTCTTCCATACCTTCCTATCGGCCGTCATCTCACAAGAAACACTCTTTACAGCCATATCGTCTCACACAATCCATCCATCGTTTTTTTGGTCGTCCTCTTCCCCTATATCCATCCACATCCATGCTTAACGCCTTCCTCACCACATAATTTTCATTCCTCCGCATAACATGCCCATACCATGACAGCCGGTGATGACACATGAGATTTCAATTATATTTAATATTTCAATTAGGTATATTTAATACACTGAATAAAAGAAATACGTAGGAAGGTTTAAAGTTAGGACTTCAAATAGAAAAACTACTGAACAAAACCTCATGAAATTGGTTGAGAAAAGTATAACAGGTTTTAATTTCAAATCATGTAAAATAAAAAAAAAACTTAACAAAATCGATTCACCCAGTCCAAAGTTGTCAGGTGACAAACATAAAAAAATACCGTTAAATTGAAAACCTCCTTTTTTTAAACCATTAAACTATTGGCAATATAATCTGCGATTTAGGCCTTTACACATACATGAGTTATTCATTAAGCAAGGTAATATTTACGAGTTTAATATGAATCTATGATAAGCCGATAGAATGTAGATAGATAATTAAAATTATAATTAAGTTTACAAAATTCAAAAAGTTCAAGGATACATATTAATGGCCGAATAAGTTGCGGAGAGAGTGAAACCAATTATAACAGTTGCAAAAATAATAAAAAGACCCCCAAATCCATTAAATGTTTATACAGATTTTTATCAAACATATCTAAGAAGACTCACATATAATTCATCTCTAATAGAATACAAACTAAATTGAAATCGCTCATTTCGTTCGTGAGCTAAGATATAACAAACAGACAAACACACATAGGGGTCAAACTTATAACACCGATCCTTAATATTGAGGAGGTCAGATAGTCAGTCACTCCTTGTAAAACACTGGTACTTAGCTGAATTCAGTTAGGCTGGAAGCCGACCCCAACCTAGTTGGGAAAAGGCTAGGATGATAATGACCCATCTGAAGACCAACCGCGCTCTTTATCTTTATCGGTTATAATAAACATAATTAATTGTAAAATATATTCTAAAGCCCTTGACCTCAAGGCAATACAAGTTACAGGTTATTGACCGTATCTAAATAAATTTTAAACAAAAAAATATTTTTGCAAGTAACTTTAAAGAAATATTACGGAACGAATTATGATCATAATTAATTATTTACCTTTCAAATTATAATAACATACGTATCTTAAATTGTGGATGGTTATAACTGTAAAAACATTACACTCCTTTGATGAAGACAGATAAAAATAGCCTTTGTGTTAATCTTGGGCATCAGCTACTGAAATACCAAGTTTCATCGTAATCGGTGCAGCCGTTTAGGCACAAAAGGGGTAACGAACACACAGATATACCATATAAGTGTAATGCCAAAGTTTTTATGCATGTTTAAACAGATAAACGCACATAGGGGTCAAACTTATAAAACCACTCCTTTTTTCTTTTGAGGAGGTCAGATAGTCAGTCACTCCCTGTAAAACACTGGTACTTAGCTGAATTCAGTTTAGTTTGCTTATCTGCCTGCTTGTCTGTTTGTAAGTCTGTCTCCTACAAAGGCGATTTGTAGGTACCTTACTAAGACTCCACTGTGTATAAGTCAGTTGTTATAACACTGGCCTGTATCTAATAAACCTGGATAGTTAGACAGTTGAAAGAGAAGCTCGTGGCTAAGCTATAACCGCATAAGTGAATCGATCACAGGTTAAGCTATGCTTGACGCGTTTGGTCCGTAGATGGGTGACCGTCTTTGTCATGACAAGTTCCTCCGTGATTCGGAAGGCACGTTAAATTGTGGGTCCCGGCCGTTACTCATACACCTTTGACTGTCGTTACAGGTAGTCAGAAGTTAGAAAGTCTGGCAACCAGTCTAACCAAGGGGTATCGTGTTGCCGAGTTAACTGGGTTGAGGAGGTCAGATAGGCAGTCGCTCCTTGTAAAACACTGGTACTTAGCTGAAAACGGTTAGACTGGAAGCCGACCCCAACATAGTTGGGAAAAGGCTAGGCCGATGATGAGTTAGACAGTTAAAATTACTCCAAAAACTAACAACAAAAAAAATATTACCGTTGTTACGGTCATAAATGGATGGGTGACCAATTCTCTTTGCATAAACGTGCGGAAACCTCAGTTTCGTGAGCTCAACTTGTTTTTAACCCGTTTTTTTAACATTTAGGCCTAGTGACACGTTTATGTAAATCATTTTCATCTCAACGGGATAGAAAAAAAAACATCGTCCATAGATAAAGCCTTTAACTCTAAAGCAATAAGGCACATTATTGCTTAACATGACTTAAAATTGCGTATAGTTCTACTAGGAAAATGGGCTCAATTTAGATTAAAGATATGAGTAGAATTTGAATAGTTTTAAACACAGGTCCCATTACTCCTCGCGCTAACGCTGACGAATCACTCAAATGTATTGAACTGACACGTCAAAGTCACATCACTTGTCGAAAAGAAGTGTCGCGAATAACTGGCGTGTGTAGCCAGGAGAAGCCTATTCGAGTCCTGCCTAAAGTTTTATTTTTTTAATATATAATCTATGTATATAAAAAATAATCCCTATTTCCCCTGGTCACGGCAAAACGCGTGAACGGCTGGACCGATATCGCTGATGCTTTTTTTGTTGTATTTTTTATTGTCAAGAGAAGATTCTTATGTAAGAAAAAGAAATTGAGCGGGAAATTTAAGAATACTTAACCACCATATTAAGTAATCTTGACTTTTGTTAAGATAGTGATTTCTTGGATCCAACTCCGCCCCCAATAATATAAAGGCACCGAGAACGGGATCTACGTATTCACGAGGGTGAAACCGCGTGGCACAGCTAGTTTATTTTTAATAAATCTACTCACTAGTATTGATTTGAAGCTAAAACCTTGTTGATTCGACTTCAGTTAATGTATCGTAATTTCATTTAAAGCAGTTGACCTAGAATTTCGAACCTAGATTTAAGAGTTCAACAAATTAGGCATAAGGTCCCAGAACATGTTTATCTTAAATAATGCTAATTGCAAATCATTAATCTTAATTAAGGGTTTCTCTTAAGATACTATGTAGCCAACATTTTTAATATGACGTAATTTTGTATGCTTTCTTTAAATTCATTTTAGGTTCATAACAAAGCAGTATTACTGTTATTTTTAATCATTATTTAATAAAAAAAAATTAAATGGTTCTGAATATATTAATTTTACAATCTTTTTTTGCGTGTTATATATAATCACATTCATTTTTTATTTATTTTTTTGTTTTTATTTTGCCTGCACACTGTTATGGAATTTGTGATATTGGAAGCAAGAAATAAAAGGCTTTTTATTTTTATTTATTTATACCAAAGCAGGTTAGGGTACGTTCAGATATTAATAAACGCCATCTAGTCTCAAACTAAGCAAAGTTTGTATTATGAGTACTAGACAACTGATAAATATACTTATATCTAACTACATACATACTATAGATAAATTACACCCAGACAGAGAACAAATTATCGTGCTCATCACACAAACATTGTCTTGGCTGGGAATTGAACCAACGATCTCCGGTACAGCAGTCAGGGCAACTAACCACTAGAGTCTAGACCAACAGGCCAGTCAAGATCATCATCGGCCTAGCCTTTTCCCAACTATGTTGTGGTCGGCTTCCAGTCTTAGCGGATCCAGCTGAGTACCAGTGTTTTACAAGAAGCGACTGCCTATCTGACCAGTCAGGATACCCATCCTAATATTTGGGCTAAAACTTTAATCGTGATGAATTCAATCACCGTTTGTCAACTTTAAAAAAGCCACATTGGTTCTGCCTGCATTGGGATCGAAACAAGGTCACCTCCACATGTTATATACGTATTACGATACACAAATAAAAGATACGTTTAACAGATTTAACTCAAGCAAAATATCAACAAGATACATATCCAATCGGAATCCGGATCCATTATGTAAGAAGCACAAAAGGACCAACGAGACGAGGACCCCTAAATACTTGGACTCGACAAAAACGGGATGACTCATCTGTTTTTTGAGAATAATTTACTCTTAAGATGTATGCATACAGATACAGCCTGTATAACATTTCACCGAGAGCTAACGCTGACGAATAACTCCGATGTAATTGTACTTAAAAAAACGACTCTCGTACTAAGGAATTCTATTTTTCTGTCGAGGAGAGTTTCACAAACAGAATGATACCCGGACTCAGGGCAAGCATTCGTTGATCACACAAAGGCTTGTCCTACGCGGGTATCGAACCCGCGTCACTTGTGGGTTTCGCATGTTGCCTTTTACCACTTCGCTATCCGTGCAGTCAAAGAATGACAAGCAAGAACTGACAAGTCAAAGTCACGTCACTTGTTGAAACGGAATGTCATTCCCATACATTTGAAGTAATTTAAAGGGATATGACATCCCTACTAATATTATAAATGCGAAAGTAACTCTGTCTGTTAGTCTATCTATCTGTCGGTCCGTTACGCTTTCACGTCTAAACCACTGAACCGATTTTAATGAAATTTGGTACAGAGATAAAGTTGACCTTGAGAAAGAACATAGAAAAGTTTTTATCCCGGACTTTTGAAGAGTTCTCTTGGAATCGCGATATAACCGACATCGACGCAGCCAAAGCCGCGGGCGAAAAGCTAGTTACTTATAAGGAGCTATTTATACCTTCTCGACAAAATATTCGGTTCGTGATGTACTAAAATATTTCAGAGAGTAATTTTCGTTCTGTTACAAGTAAATGCCCAAGTGTATCAACAACTTTAGCTTTCGCGATTACGTAAAAATCGAGACCCGATGTACAGCCAAAAGAAATTATTAAAGAAACAGCAGCCCAAAAATGACGTCATCTAATTTAACATCAGAAAGGGATGGGAGATGTGTGTGATGTGAAGTGGGACAAGGATGGTTAGAGAAAATATGCGAAATTATCTTGAGATGTAAGAGGCAATCGTGATGACGGGAGAGACGAGTAATTGCAAAATAATTTCGGAAGTGAAGTTTGAATTGGTCCTTGGTAATTTATAATTTTCAATGATGGATGGATGTGTGTATTTTTATTGCTTTTCATACTTAAGACAGAATATGTTACTGACTAGCTGTTGATAGCGACTATGCCCGCTATAAATAAAATAAATAATACCACAGGACCATAAAACCGAGGTAAATGTTATCATATGTGTCAATCCAGGTTATAAACTAAACTGTGAACTGTTACTTTTGATTAGCCAGTTGTGTACAAAAGATGTGTCGATTTAGGGTGCTGTCAAATGCCAACTTTGACAGCTTGACTAATTTTACTCAAGATTCTTTCGTACAAATTTGTAATAAACTAAAATACAAAACATACTAAGATAACCTTTTTGTCCACAGAAACCCCACCAAAGAATGTCCTAAAAACAAAAAATGGCAGCCAAAACAATAATACTACTAGCATTAATCTACATAGCAACAACTAACAGCGAAGATCTAACTTCAAGCGAAATAAAACAAGTCAAAGAAAGCGAAGAAATCATTGAAAACGATGACACTACAGTCATAGTCGATGAAGAAGATCTGAGAACCACAACTGAATATGGCGTTACTGATGATGATAGTGAAATAAAAAATAGAGAACAAGAGAGCAGCGAAACAGCTACAGATGAAACAACTGTTGATATAACCGTGCCATCGAACAATGTCGTCGACGATAATAGATCTAATACGAGTAATAATATTGATACAAGTCTTAAGGTAAATAATAAACTAAGGGTTGTGTATTTATATGTAGTAGGACTGTCCCATTGAATAGATTTTTTTAAAAGAGGCGTAGATGAAGTTTAATCATTGTATCAGAGGGGTTTCACAAACATTCAAGTCACATGCACAAAGACACTCAGACTCAGGACAAGCATTCGTGGATCACACAGTCCTACGCGGGGATTGAGCCCGCAACACGAAACGCAGTGGGTTTGGCGTGATGACTCAAATACGCGGCTATGCGCGATCCGCTAAGCGCTAGGTCGAGGGTTCAATCCCCGAATAGGATAAGCATTTGTGTGATACACGATAATTTTAGTTTTTCTGCGCATGTGACTAGAATGCTTGTGAAACCCTCACGACCTAAGAATTAAATCCAAAATGCGGGAATCGTTTTATATACAAAAAAAAATCAAAACAGCATCATCTTAACTACCTACTAAATTTAATTACATACAATTTCAGACTGAAACAGTTCCGATGCAGGCTACAACAAGAGCGATGGACGATGAACCACCACCAAAAATACGAGACACAGAGGAAGATATCCTGGAGATACCAGGACAGAGGAATCCCAAGGCTGACAATGGTAATTTAAGAACATTCCATAACTTTCACACAACGCCATCTAGTTGAAAAACTGAGGAACATACTTATACGAAAGTAGAGGCGCTAGATCTGTAATCTAACGAAAATCTTACGTAGTTTAGCGCCCATTTTGGGTCTACTTGAAATAAAAACATTTTGATTTTGATTGATACATGTTTGAATAGTAAACATTTATCTTTAGTATAAACACAACAATTATAAAGTGTACTATTTTTTTAACATCAATGGTACAGTGATTAGTATGCTTTATAAAGGTATCCCGTATTCACTCCATCCCAATCATGATTACCCTTGATCAAAATCCGTGATCGAAATTTAGAATAAAAGTGCCTTATATTCATTGACGGTCAATCTGCAGTATAAATAAATAATAAATGCGGACAACATCACATACATTGTTCTGAACCCAAAGTAAGTTGCTAAAGCACTTGTGTTACGGAATTCAGATACAACGAAGGTACCACAAATACCCAGACCCGAGACAATGTAGAAATGTTAATTTTTACATTGACCCGACCGGGGATCGAACCCGGGACCTCAGAGCTAGCGACACCTTGAAACTGGTGCGTACGCCACTCGACCACGGAGGTCGTCAGAGTATGATCATGGATATTGATCACAGATCGCGTTTTAGATTGAATATACACGGTGATTTTTTAGTCGTCTTACAAAAGAAGCCCAGTTCATGTATCCGACGTAAAATACCCCTAGGCGCGATTATTATTTTTTTATCTTCAACTAAGATAATAAGTACGAAGAAAAATTAAACAAGAGAAATCTGAAATGTACTCTTGAAAATGATAAAAATGCCGCCGCCCGCGCCCCTCACCATTGTTACAAGGCTCGGACCGCGCTCGCAACAGAGCTGTGTATCTAAAAAACTACGAATTGCATCATAATATTGAATAAAAATTGCATTTTAAATTTATTCAAATCTCATAAATACCTATTTTTTTTTCATGAACGTTTTCTAGTCATTGGATACATGAACTGGGCTGCTTTTGTAAGACGACTAAAAAATCACGGTGTATACGTGGCGTCGTAGAAAACAACGCAAGTTTCCAAATACTTTCAGACTTTATACATACAATTAATTACACATTGTTCGTTAATTATGATGCAAGAGCAATTAACGTTTTAGTTAATCATGTGTTAATTAACTCTCGCTAAAACACTTTCTAGTGTTTTAATCTTTAATTAGCATCACATTTCTCGATCGCGTAGAACTTTTATCCTAACCTAATTTATAAATTTAGTCTAATCAAAATCAATTAAGTAATCTTATAAAAGTCGACTCCAGCGTCATCAGAAAAGACTTGTAAGAAAGATGATAAACTCATCATCATCATCCTACTCCCAACTATGTTGGGGTCGGCTTCCAGTCTAACCGGATGCAGCTAAGTACCAGTGTTTTACAAGGAGCGACTGGCTATCTGACCTCCTCAACCCTGTTACCTAAACAACACAATACCCCTTAGTCAGACTAGTTGTCAAACATTCTAACTTCTGACTACCTGTAACGACTGTCAAAGATGTATGAATAATAGCCGGGACCCACAATTAAACGTGCCTTCCGAAACACGTAGGAACTCGTTATGACAAAGATGACACTCATCTACAAACCAACCGTGTCAAGCGCAGCTTAGCCTGTGATCGATTCAATTTTTCAGTTATAGCTTAGCTACGAACTCCTCAAACTAATATAACATCACAATTTTGAAAATTCAGTTCACAAAGACAGCACTTAACCATCTCAAACTTTCAGATCCCAAACCACCGATCGACAAACGCAACTTCGACTCACACCCACCTGTCCTAAAACCTCAAACGACTCGATCTGTCGTGAGGGGTTGGCTGCAAGACTGCTGGATACGACCACCAGCCGGCATCATGGTACCGCTGAGGGCGACAGCTTTGGCGAGAGCATTGGCTGTATGGAGTGATCTGACAGTACCGGCGTTGAATCTGACACACGTTTTGGTAATGGGGTATGATTCTAACGGTAAGTTTTATTGCAGTTATTTTATTTAGATTTTAGTCTAGATCATTAACTTGTATTCTTTGTGGTAAAACTTCTTTAGGCGCGACTAGGAGGTAAGGAGGTGACAATGCAACGAAAGTCCGTTACGGCAATATGGCGTCACATTCTTACGTTTTTTGTATATTTTTGATAGACAGTTTATAAAAAAAAACAATCAAAATTTTTAGAAAAATCATGATTAGTAAAAGATATTAAATTCTAAAAGAGAAGTTTTACTTCAATCGCATGTAACACATCGCATCATTCACAGTAGATTTAAACTGATAATCTTTACCACTCGGCTTTCCGTTTACGACCTCCGTGGTCGAGTGGCGTACGCACCGGTTTCAAGGTGTCGCTAGCTCTGAGGTCCCGGGTTCGATCCCCGGTCGGGTCAATGTAAAAATTCACATTTCTACATTGTCTCGGGTCTGGGTGTTTGTGGTACCTTCGTTGTATCTGAATTCCATAACACAAGTGCTTTAGCAACTTACTTTGGGTTCAGAGCAATGTATGTGATGTTGTCCGCATTTATTATTTATTTATTTATTAACACAAAAAGTTTCACAGCGATCTCCAAAAATAACGAACGAAAACTCGTCAGATATAATTATAAAGATGTTTTGACATATCATGTATGCACGTCAATTACTTAAATCAACAACTATTATAGCTGACAGAATCACGAAAACGTATATTAATAGTTACTATTTGAGTTGAGCAAAAAGAAGTAACATTGTTGATATGGTTTCTTAGAGATCCGTACAGAAAAAAAGAAAACGGGAATGTTAGAGTTCAATATCGAAGAAGTAAATTAAGACCCTTTTATTCTGACTCTACTTTCTGGGTAGACTGTATAAATATCTTCTGTACTACAGACATTTTAAGAATGCGTAATATGTATTTCTGTATAAATAATCCCACAAAAAACATTTTCATGTAAAATGTTGCCAAGACGAGCCCATTTGACTCGTGCTGTCGAAAAGATATCTGTACCTCTACCATGAGTTTTGAGCGACCGGGCTCGCTAGCGTCTGCGTAAAAAATATCTATGACAAAATGTTCAGCGCCCCTAGCGGTCACTTGACAAACTAAAATCGGTAGTATGAGTTGACAAATAAAACCTATCGAAACATTCAAAACGTCTTCGACAGCGAGTAGCGAGCGCGTAACGTTTTGCGGTGGTTTCTCTAAGAAAACGGTACCATGAGTCACAAATTTGACAGATGGTATCGACAAATACCATTACGATTGTAGTTAAGTAACTCACTTGCTAAATAAGGTGTGAAACGGTATTCGGTTTATAGTAATTGTTTAGTTTTGAGTATTTCTTGTGAGAATCATGTCGGCAATAAAGTATTTAAAATCAAGTAGCACTAGTTAAAAGTCAATTTACATTGAATACACGCGGTCACTTTTTCACAATGAAACATAAATAAATTCATTATAAAGGAAACGCTGGAAATAAGTCAGCGTTCACAGAGGGCTCCACCCCAACCAATAGTTCATTAAGTAATATTACATTATATTATAATATACTGAATACTTTATGCTCTATGAGGTTTAACATTTTTAGGACTATTCAAACACTAGCTGTAGCCCAGGACTCCGTCCGCGTGGACTTCAGTATATAGCGTTCGGTGGTCCCCATTTCCATCAGGCTATCTGTCAAATTTCAATACAATCGGTTCAGTAGGATTGGCGTGAAAGCGAGCCAGACAGACAGAGAAATTTTCGCATTTATAATATTAGTTTCAATAGATGCACAGTTTATCGGTATATGAAACAGCTCAACAAAACTATCGCGATCAACCGCAAGACATAGGTACTCCCCAAAGATGCGCCACATAACCATTCCTAGGTACCCTCAACACCGCGCTTTCAATTTATTAATGAAAAATTACTAAACCCCAAAGAGCAAGCAAGTGAGCAAGTGTCCATCTATTTGTGATATCAAAAGAGTTCGTATATCTACATCAAACGCATAAAGAAAAAAAAAAAAAAACTTTGCGAAACTTCAACGGCAAAGATGGCGACTTGAGCGGTTTGTTTTTTGCCATCGGAATTTAACGAAATTCTCCACAATCCGAATTTTGCGGATATATGTTGTCGACTCAAAATCAATATTTTTTTATGTTTTGTTATTCATATAAGGTTTCGATCGAGTTTTCCGTAGCCCTGCACGAAATTATTAATGTAGATTTGAAGCTTTTTCGGGAATATATATCTTACTCTGTCTTTTAAGCAACGTTAGAAAGAAATAACTACATTAGGCGTGAAGTTAGGCACGTTCGACAACATGACAAGTATGACAACACGAATACTACAATAACAATCGAGCTCTCGATAGCGAGCGCGTCAAGGTTTTTTAAACTCATGGTATGAGTCCGATTGAAAACTATTCGATCCGCGTTTATACGCTATCGACTGTAGTAACGTCATTGACGTTTTCGATGGCAACTCATGGTAGAGGTACTGTACCTCTACCATGAGGTCTCGCTAGCGTCTGCATAAAAAATATCTATGACAAAATGTACAGCGCCCCTAGCGGTCACTTGACAAACTAAAATCGGTAGTATGAGTTGACAAATAAAACCTATCGAAACATTCAAAACGTCTTCGACAGCGAGTAGCGAGCGCGTAACGTTTTGCGGTGGTTTCTCTAAGAAAACGGTACCATGAGTCACAAATTTGACAGATGGTATCGACAAATACCATTACGATTGTAGTTAAGTAACTCACTTGCTAAACAAGGTGTGAAACGGTATTCGGTTTATAGTAATTGTTTAGTTTTGAGTATTTCTTGTGAGAATCATGTCGGCAAGAGAGTATTTAAAATCAAGTAGCACTAGTTAAAAGTCAATTTACATTGAATACACGCTGTCACTTTTTTACAATGAAACATACATAAATTCATTATTACAGAAACGCTGGAAATAAGTCAGCGTTCACAGAGGGCTCCATCCCAACCAATAGTTCATTAAGTAATATTAAATTATATTAAAATATACTGAATATTTTACGCTCTATGAAGTTTAAAAAGTATTAGGATTATTCAAACATTAGCTGTAGCCCAGGACTCCGTCCACGTGGACTTCAGTTTATAGCGTTCGGTGGTCCCCGTTTCCATCAGGCTATCTGTCAAATTCAATACAATCGGTTCAGTAGGATTGGCGTGAAAGCCAGACAGACAGACAGAGAAATTTTCGCATTTATAATATTAGTTTCAATAGATGCACAGTTTATCGGTATATGAAACAATTCAACAAAACTATCGCGATCAATCGCAAGACATAGGTACTCCCCAAAGTTGCGCCACTAACCATTCCTAGGTACCCACGACACCGCTTTCAATTTAATAATGAAAAATTACTAAAACCCAAAAGAGCAAGAAGAAAAGTGTCCATCTATTTGTGATATCAAAAGAGTTCGTATATCTACATCAACCGCATAATTAAAAAAAAAACACTTTGCGAAACTTCAACGGCAAAGATGGCGACTTGAGCGGTTTGTTTTTTGCCATCGGAATTTAACGAAATTCTCCATAATCCGAAATCTGCGGATATATGTTGTCGACTCAAAATCAATATTTTTTTATGTTTTATTATTCATATAAGGTTTCGATCGAGTTTACCGTAGTCCTGCATGAAATTATTAATGTAGATTTGAAGCTTTTTCGGGAATATATATCTTACTCTGTCTTTTAAGCAACGTTAGAAAGAAACAACTACATTAGGCGTGAAGTTAGGCACGGTCGACAAAATGACAAGTATGACAACACGAATACTACAATAACAATCGAGCTCTCGATAGCGAGCGCGTCAAGGTTTTTTAAACTCATGGTATGAGTCCGATTGAAAACTATTCGAACCGCGTTTATACGCTATCGACTGTAGTAACGTCATTGACGTTTTCGATGGCAACTCATGGTAGAGGTACAGATCTCATGTAGAGCCAAGCTTCTAACACTACACGCCCTAACTTCACAAACCCTACACCTTAGTCAAAATATGTGGCTTGGCCATTTCGCTACATTCACATCGGCGTAAGGTGAAAAATTAATTCACTGTTCATTACTTTTGTGTTATACAATAGTTCTTGTAGTAACGAACGGCCAGATAAAATTTATGTACAACTAATAAAACAACAGAATAAAATACTATTTAACAGACTCGCACTTAACTGGTTTTATAACTTTTCGCCAACACTCAACTTAAATTTCTAAAAAACAACTGACGATTGTATTAAACGAGTTGAATACGTGTCATGTTTATAGTAAGTACTTACCAAAAATCTTTCTCTAATATTATTGAATTAGAAGAACTTACCTGTAACAAAAACAAAAAAAATAATTATTTATATATTCAAACAAGGACAAGTTTAATAACTCATTTGGTTATCAATATTGAGACAAAAAAAAACACAAGAAGAGAAGTTTAACAAACATTAGAAGCACATGCAAAAAGACAGCTAATCTTAGAATAAGCATTCATGAAACAAACAAAACCATTCAAAAAGACTTTATTAATAAAATATTGCAAAAAAACACACTCGGGGATTGAACTAACATATCGCGCTCAGCATTCTTTGGCGTGCTGAGATATACCACTTTGCTATCCACGCGATCATTGAGGCATTAAAAACGTCTTCTGAGGGTCTATCACACGTTAAGGTAATATTATATGCTCGCAGTGGATTTGGCGTGGTGACCTCAACCACTCGGCTATCCATACAGTCAATCTATACTTTTAATATATAAAGCTCAAGGGTTTGTTTGTTTGAACGCGCTAATCTCAGGAACTACTGGTTCAAATTGAAAAAATCTCTTTGGGTTTAATATACCATTCATCAAGGAAGATTTTAGGTTATATTACATCACTCTGAAACTAATAGGAGGAAAAATATTCATCTTCGAGGGCTTCCGTTCAAAAAATCCTAACTTATATCTTCTAACGACGCGGACGAAGTTGCGGGCAACAGCTAGCATGGAAATAAATGAATGGAATGAAAAGTATACCAGTTGCATTTGCGAAAGCGAGACGCCAATATCCTCCGAATAGCTCACTATCTTACTCCCACCGCATCGAGGATATCTCGCCAATTGTTTTCGCACATCTGTTTTACTATATGTATGTATACAAAATAATATATCAACCTTTCAACAATGATTTAAACATAAAAGTTCTTGTGTTTGCGAGTTTACGGCATTGGTGACTTCAAGTCGATTCGTCAAGCTTAATTGTCATTTAAATATGACAAATTGTACGGTATATGCATGTTTTATACATTGTTAAGCTGATAGTACATTAGCCTGTGTTTCTTTTAAATAAAAAATGGCATAACACTCTTTGGTTTATTTACGAGTTTTTATAGGGATCCCGAAGCTTAAAAATCACCAGCTCGATTTGCGAGTAAGCGTAAAAACGGTATTAAAGAAGTATTAATTACAGATCTAGATGCGCTGTTCTAAAATGTCATTGCTATGGAGAAAAATCTCCGTAGTTTAGCTAACGCTCCTGTTAGACACAACAAGGAATTTAATCCTTATTTCGCGGGCAGTTTCACAAGTCTACAAGGCACATGAACAAAGACCCTACGCGAAGATCAAACCCACGTCACGGCTACTATGGGTCACTAGGCTATCCGTGCATTAAAAGAGGGTATAATTTATGCAGTCAAAACCGATACCAAAGTAAGCGAAACCAAGAGAAAATCAAATTAATAAAACATAAGGATTTCAAAAAGTATAGAAGCACCTTAACAGTCTTATATTGTAATGTGATGAAAATAGTTAATAAGCCTGAAGAATATTTATTTTGAGCCGAATATTTTTTTTCGGTATTAACATAATCTGACAATTGTATTGCCTTCGACTTAAGTATTGCTAATTGTTACTATGTGTAACCATCTTCAGTATAGTCGGCAAAAGAATTATTATTAATCCTCGACGCAATTTTTTTTTTATATATCGTTGAATTTGTCTATGGCACCATATTTCATTATTTTCAATAAACAATATTTCAGTCAGATTTCAAAGCCGTATAGTCCGTTGCACTAAAAATCATAACTATTATTGAGCTTGTGTCCTTTCTCAGGCTCTAGACTATCTATGTATGTACCAAATTTCACTAAAATCAGTTTAGTGATATAATATTAGTATAGATAATCTGCTGTTAAGTTGCTAACTCCAGTTTTCTTCTCAGCCAAATCACTTACAAAGCAGCAAAGGATTTCATTTAAATCAATAATGATCAGCACAAATCAATACCTTATTATCGTAAGGGAAAACTAAACGAATCGTCATGGAAGTTTGGAAAGGCAGCGACCTTGTGTGTGTTATGTAAAACTATAGTTTACGCTCCAGTTGCCACCGCAGAGAGACGGCAAAAACTTGACGATTGACTGGCTAAAAAACAGGCAAGTGCGAACCGGAATTACATCTAAACGATGTTGAATACATCGATGTTGAGGTTACAAAAAAAAACGGCTCCCGCATTAAGGAATTTAATCCTAGTGTCGCAGAAATTTCACAAACATTCAAGTCACATGTACAAAGACACCCAGACTCAGGACAAGCATTCGTGGATCACACAAATGCTTGTCCTACGCGGGGATCGAAGATGCGGTGGGTTTAGCGATCTGGGTGGTTTTAAGTCTGTAACTTGAAAGTTTGTGTATCATTATGCGACACAAGGATTTTTTTGTGGGAATCCTATATAAAAATAATGTTCAGTGTCAATGTGTCAGTCGAGCGTAGTTTCAATTTGTGCCACAGCACGAATTGGCGCTAGTATTAAGTTCCAAAGATCAAAACAATATTAAACTTACATAAATGAAAAATTAAACATGTCAAAACCAACCAAACATTTTGAGGATATTATTCAAAGTAATAAACCGTTTTGTAAGCACACATAATGAACCCCACAACGACCACAGTTTCTTATGTAGCAATCCATTTTAAATAGGAAATAACTTCGTTTTTTTTACAATGGTTTATACTACAATATAACATGGACTAATCACATAATTATAGAATGTACATATAATTCAAAGGCACATAAAAAAGACTTATTGTACTAGTTGGCATTCATTAAAACATTATTATTGAAATTGATTGAATAAATTATATTAATAATACGTTATAAGTATATTAGTCGTCTTGCAAACGATTGCACGGATAGCCGAGTGGTTGAGGTCACCACGCCAAACCTACTGTGAGCGACTATTAGTTCGATCCTTTAGGACAAGCGTTTGTGTGATTCACAAACGCTTGTCCTGAGTCTGGGTGTCTTTGTATATGTGACTTGAATGTTTGTGAAAACCCCGCGTCAAATTAGCCTCATAATTTGACGGCCCAGGGGTATCACTAGATGGCGTTGTGGGAAAATTGTGAAACAGTATTATGACCAAAATTTACCGTACCTTCCGAAAAACTGAAGGGAAATCTTTGATAAATCGCCATGCGATGCTATCACTTACTAAATTTGAGAACAAAGGCCCTAATGACGATATTTTTTGTTGACAGGTGTAAACTGGAGATCAAGACATAATTTACAACAATCAGGCACAACCACGACTGAGAAGACTGTAGGAGAAGCTCTATCAAAACTACTTTTAAAATACCAGGTAATTAACTTTTTCTTTAATTTCCCCTGTCCCTTTGTCTGTAATCAAATCTTGAAAGTTAAAGATCGAATTCCCGGTTTCCGATTGAGATGACATTTTGCATGTGTATCACGTGATAATGGGATATTATGATGGATATTCAGCTCTTAGAGTTTAAAATTGTCTTGAGGAGCTCGTGGCTAAGCTATAACCGCATAAGTGATTTGATCACAGGTTAAGCTATGCTTGACGCGGTTGGTCCGTAGATGGGTGACCATCTTTGTCATAACGAGTTCCTCCGTGTTTCGGAAGGCACGTTAAATTGTGGGTCCCGGTTGTTATTCCTACATCTTTGACAGTCGTTACAGGTAGTCAGAAGCTTGAAAAAGTCTGACAGCCAGTCTAACCAAGGGGTATCGTGTTGCCCAGGTAACTGGGTTGAGGAGGTCAGATAGGCAGTCGCTCCTTGTAAAACACTGGTACTTAGCTGAAACCGGTTGGACTGGTAGCCGACCCCAACATAGTTGGGAAAAGGCTAGGCCAATGATGAGAGTTTAAAATTGTCGTATCTTCCTTCGTATTCCTATTTCTACTTTTAACCGGTTGCCCTAAGTGTCAGAGGAGTGCGTCATCGATACAATAACACTTTTTTTTTCATGTCATCTGCCCTACCGGGATTTCACCGTCATTATTTTCAACTCCTTCTATTGTCATCTCTCCTATCTTTTTCTCAACTAAGTTGTGGTCGGCTTCCAGTCTAACAAAATTCAACTAAGTACCAGTGTTTTAGAAGGAGCAATTGCCTATCTGACCTCCTCAACCCAGTTACCTGGGCAACACGATACCCCTTAAGAGACCCCGTATGAGAAGTAATGAATGATAAATGTAAACTTATCGTTCCCCAGGGTGTAGCAACAGACGTTTCGAATGATGGTACGATGCGAGCGTTGGCCACAGCAGCTAAACTGGTTCCGTACGACAGTGCTCTCTTCATCATCACGGATAAGGGAGCTGGCGATCCTCAGAGGCTGCCTCTCGCGCTCAGGGCCTTGGTCGAAAAGAGGCTGAAGGTATGATTGTATATAATTATTTTTCTTAACGTATAGTTGCAGAACCTGATTTCATATAAAATTTACCTTTAAGACCTGATGTATTGCTTACCAACTAATACCTATGTTCTGTACCTACGTTGCTTATTAACTATTACCTATATTCACAAATAAAGATGAATGATTGATAGTTTATGACGCCCGGAGATATTTTTAAAACTGGGATTGAATTAATGTTTCAAAAGAACATTATTATAAGGAGAGCTTTTGCGAAATATGTTGGACTCGACTTCCAGTGTAAGACGCAGCTTAATACCAGCATTTTACAGAGAGAGTTCCTATCTAACTTCCTTCAATCCTAGTAAGAGGGGTTGTTTAAATTTTTAGTTTTTGACTAACGGTTACGACTATCAAAGATGGAATGAAATTAAATTAAATCATTTATTCTGCAAATAGGATATTTCATCACTTTTACATGTCTTTTATGAGAACGCTGGAGCGGACATTTCCTATCTGACTACCCTGAGAAGAAATGTCGAAACAAACTCAGGGGTCGTAGGCTCTTTTAAAGTCCAGACAGTTTTAAAATGAGAGTAAAGTGTATAAACTAATGCAGAGTATTTCAATGGAATGGATATTAATATACCTGCATAAGATGTAAAAATGATAGCCACGACCTGCAATTCACCCATCTTGAAACTGACCGCGCTAAGTATTAAGCAACTTTAAGATCGATCGAGCTTACAAAACCACGAGCTTCTCGGTACCATGGCAACTAATTATACCATCTGTTTATAGGTATACACAATATGGACGGACCCTGAACATCTAACGAAAGAATCCGAGCAGTCCTTGCAAGAGTTGAGAAACATATCCAAGCATACTGAGGGGGACGTCATGCCATATCCTCTTCAGGTCATGGTATGTATCATAGACAAGAGATTAAAAGAAAAAGAAACAGAAATTTTAAGCTAACCTTGGGATCAAAGTACGTGTCGAGACAAATCAATTGGTATGGTGCAGTGGTTAGTGATGATGACTGCTATACGGAGGTCTTGGGTTCGATTCCCACCCAGGCTAAATGTTTTTGTGATGAGACTGGGTGTAATTGATATTATGTATGTATTTACATGTCTAGAACTCATAATACAAGCTTTGCTTAGTTTGAGACTAGATGGCGTTGTGTGAAACTTGCGGAATATAAAAATACTGAACCGATGTCGATGTGATTTATTAAGATCCTATGGCCTTCTTGCAGCTATCCATATCATCATAACATTGCATTATCTCATGACGATCTCATCTCAATCGGAAACCGGAAATTCGATAATAACTTGCAAGATTTCATTACACACAGAGGGACAGATGAAACCAAAAAATCTTTTCAAATCCAAGTGTTGATAATGGTCGGTTTTGTATTCCAGGACGTTGACGGTTCGAGTAACTTCGCAGCAGAAACTGAGTTGGAGCAGTGGAACCCATTGGACCCTAAGCAGGGTCGACGGGGAAGACTCAATTCTGAATTGGGAATGGAGAAATTTGATGTGAGTGATACCATTTGTTATTTCTTAGAATATGGTATAAAACTGCTCTACTCTTCTTATCGTATGGTTGATGTACAACCTGGTGTCAATAGTTTAAACAGTCCTTACGACCTTTGAAAAATTCACAACGACGACGATTTCCTTACCAATTTATTTACGTACGTTAGTAAAATCGAAGGTCTTTGCAGTAGAACAGTAACAATTGACGAAATAAAAATGGATTTTGTTTAGACTACGTATTTGAATCCACGACATTTAACTTGACAGTGCAACGGTCAACAGGGCTATTAACGCCCATTGAAATGGGACGAAACTGCACAGAGAAGATATGGGATAAATAGTTTATAATGAGTTTCAAAGAACACGCCTAGCATTAAACCAACTCCGACGTTTTAAAATAACTTCGAAGAGATATCGAAGCAAAATCGATCATAATATAGATGTTTGTCTGTTTCAGTTGTTACTAGTGCGTCGAGGCGGCGGTCAAGCTATATCTTTAGGAGTACCAGTCGAAAACGGAGTGACAGCATTGAGGATCTTCATTGAGGGGGCTGTGGAGCACGCCGTCTTGTACCCACCTAATGACGGTGAGTCATCTTTTAACTAGCTTATATATCATATTATCTTTATTAAATTAGCAGTTGGTATGATCAGACTGGGCACGGCAACCAGAAGAGGGTCTATCACCACGTCTTAAGGTAATGTTGGTGGAAACGTGACAGCGCAATACACGGCGTAGAGAGGCATCTTTCTTCCACACCCACAATTATATTATTTTAAGACGTGTTGGTAGGTCTCCTGGTTGCTTTAAGCCTTTGCCAATACCAAAAGCTACAAAACTATGTTTGCTTCTTTATGAAAGAGAGAAGGCGCAGTAAACTATTTATTCTTATCATAGCAAGCGATCTGATTGTGGTAATCAATACGAATTTCTTTAAACTACAGATGGTGTCCAATCTTGTCAGGTTGATCTCGGCAACCTGTGTCTCTAAAACTGATCAGGGCAACCAACGATATCATTCGCTAATACCAAAACAAGTTCACCTTTAAAGAACCTTAACATAAATATAATACACATCCTCAAATAAAATCAAGTAGCTAAAATAAAATACTCTGATTTAGACAACCTTCGATGTAACGAGCAACCTATTACACACAATACAAATGGTACTGAAAATTACAATACTTTGTAACAACTGTTATTATCTCATTTTGTTCCGGCAGTGCGTCAGCTTTCTGACAGATTATTGTAACGATTATAATTATTCGAAGCTGACTTTGATTTCTGGAAATATTTTGCTGTTTGTAATACATTGCTGGCAATGATATATCAGTTTAGATACCAGATCAGTGTGGCTACGCAATGTATAGTAAAGTGAGATATATTTTGGACATCGTCGAACGATTATTTAATGAGGGATGATGAGCTGAACAATTACTATTTGTTATATGTCAGGACAGCTGAAATTATGACTAATACGCGTATATAACATTGCCGCATTCTTAATCGCTTCCCTGAATGATGAATTGACTGCACCGCGTGTCACGGGTTCGATCCCCGCATAGAATGAGGGTTTGTTTTGATCAGGAATGCTTGTTTTGAGTCTGAATGTTGGTGAAATCCCCGGAAGGGATTAAATTTCTTACATCAAGAGTCGTAAATAATCATGAAGGTAGATATAACTATGAAAATACACCTCTTGCATACAACTAAGATGTTAAAATGACTATTCTATTTTCCACAGCTCCTCAAATAGACCTGTACAACGCGACATCGGTAGCTGGCTTTTCTCCCAAATCGAGGACCGAGGGATTCTCACCGAGGGACGTCTACCTGATGTTTCCCGGCACCTCGTTTGATTTGGACATGTAAGTACATGTTTATAGCAACTATCGTGAGACTGACTCATTATTAAATACAACGGTTACTCACGCGTATTAATCGGGAGTGCCCGACTAGTTTCGGACCCAACCGGAGTCCTTAATCATGAGCTGACGCGGCGGGCGAGCGAGTCGTAAACTCCCGATAACTAGGCGTGAGTAAACCGTTGCACCATTTAATAATGTAAGTATATTTATTTCGTATATAGTAGACTGCATTTAGACGAGTGGTTGAGGTAACCACGCCAAGCCCACTGTGCGCGACGTGTAGCGGTTTCGATCCCCGCGTAGGACAAGCGTTTGTGTGATCCACGAATGCTTGTGAGTCTGGGCGACTTTGTGCATGTGACTTGGATGTTTTTGAAACTCCCCGCGACACACGGACTGAATTCTTTGATATGAAGAGTCATTAAAAAAAGTCCGCCTCACAAACGTTAAATACTATTAAATTCCTTAGTGCGGGAGTCGTTTTTCAAAAACAAAGAAAACATCAAATTAACTAATTCACTAGTTTTTAATTCATTAATATTACAAATTACATACATACCTATTAGAATCTTAAACCCGAAATAAATATATGATAATTCCGATGTCAACATATAATTTATATGAGAAACAACATGTTTTTATAAATATTTATAATTAAATAATAATTTGTTCGCAAGTTGACGTTTATTACTATCATACAAATGGGTTTTAATTAAGTGTTTATAAACATTTCAATGTTAAGTTATAAAATGTATTGCAAAAAGTGTTTTGATTGCGAGGATAGCCGAGTGGTTGAGGTCACCACGCCAAACCCACTGAGCGATCCCCGCGTAGTACAAATGTGTGATCCACGAATATTTGTCCTGAGTCTGGGTGTCTTTGTGCATGTGACTTGAATGTTTGTGAAACTTCCCGTGACATAAGGTTGAAATTCTTTAAGCAAGAGTGGTTTTTAAAAGCCGCCTCGTGGAACTTATTAAAATATTATTTGTGTACCTTTTAATTCACGGGGTAACCTCATGTGAAGAGACCGGGTCCTATTTAAAGGCGTGAACGGGGACACAGGACCAACATGTAGAGGCCCTGTTGAGAACTTCAATCTAAAGAATATGATGGGGTATCTACCTGAGACCGTCCACCCTATTTCTATAAAACAATAGACATGGATAACCCAAGGTAGCTACAAAAATATTTTATTGGAGATAAAACTAATTTGGGCTATGGGTATTATTATGTTAAATTTTATCGTTCCTTCTATTTACTATGAAAAACTAAGGCACCTGCCTTTCAAAACACACATTCTTCTTTTCAAAGAACGACTCCCTCAGTAAGCAATTTAATCCTTGTGTCGCGGAGGGTTTCACAAACGTAGAAATCACATGCACTATGACAGCCAGACTCAGAACAAGCATTCGTGGATCACACAAATGCTTGTCATACGTGGGGATCGAAACCGCGACACGACGCGCACAGTAGGCTTGGCGTGGCGACCTCAACTACTCGGCAATTCGTGCAGTCGAATACTTTTTATTATTATTAGAATAATATTTTTCAATTCTACTCTCATTCCAGGCTCTCAGTGTTACCAGCTAGTCCTAACCGGCCGGAAGTACAAGCAGCCTTCGTAGGGATGTGGCACCTGAGCGTGCGATGCGATACATGCGACTATCGGTTGTGCGTGTCTGCGCGTGCGCACATACACTTCAACGTCCAAACTGATACGCCGGGTAAGTGACTTCATTTTAAGAATAGTATTTATTGTTGTCAGTAAGACAAACGAGTTTGGGGAATATAATGGGTTATGAGAAATATAAATGTTGTTCGATTCTCAGACCTAGCCAATATGCATGCAAAATTTCATGAGAATCGATTGAGCCGTTTCGGAGGAGTTCAATTTCGTACACCGTGACACGAGAATTATATATTACATTTGATATTTTTTTGTTTATTTGAGGTACAATCGTTAAATAATCAAGAACCCTTTAGTATTAATAATATCGTCACAAACTGTTTGTGAAACGGTTTTAGTTGGAATACTTGGAATATCACATCGAAGGTTAAAATCCACGCACCAATGTCTTTTCGAATCACTTGCTTAATAAGCAATTATCAACAGTTAAAAACTCCATATTCTTCATCTTCATATTATTCCCACATCAGTCCATAGCATTACTTCGTAAAAATCTTTATCAAGTGGTACATATACTATAGCTAGAAGACCCAGCAAACGTTGTTTTGCCGAGATTTTTTTCTAGTTGTATGTATTTTTAATGCCACATTATAAAAAAAATAAAAACAAACAATTCCGTCCAAAAAATAAAATATTTTAGGGGTATGAAAAATAGATGTTGTTCTATTCTCAGACCTACCCAATATGTGTAAAAAATTTCTTAAGAATCGGTCCAACCGTTTCGGAGGAGTACGGTAACTAACATCGTGACACGGGAATTTTATATATTAGAAGAAAGATATTGTTTTAGCGACAATAATATATGACTAACTTCAAATAAAAAAATAAGTAGAAAAACTTGATAATTTTTTTACAGAACCAAATTGAACAGGCTCTTTCAGGTTAACTTAAAAGGGATCAACAAAATCGGTTCATTCAGTTAAAATTCTAGAATAGCAATCATAAAAAAAACCTTTTGAAGTCGGTTGAAAATACCCAATATCAAAAACATTACACAAATCTTTGTCGTATGTTTAAAACCCGTATGTATTAAATCTCATCATTAACTTTTTGTATCACAAAAAAGGCTACACTTCACTTTTCTTTTGTGTATACAAAAAAGTCTCTCATCCATTGAGAAATACTGTTATGAATAGAAAAACTAGGGATAATTATGATCAGGGTTCTGTAGATTGAAATGTAATAAAGATGGTGATCAAAAAATGTATTTAGGTGAATTAGGGACAAAAATGTTTTTTCAAAATCATAATCATCAAAATCATTTTTTTTTTATTTCAAATAGGCCGTTTCTCAGGCACTTTTAAAACGTTACAATACTGACTCTAGTTGCACGTTTCCAAAGTGTCATTCTTATGAAGAAGAACCGGCAAGAAACTCCATAAATTTTAATGATGCAACATTTTACTCAGGCGTATTTATCGGGATCGTTCAACTAGTTTCTGACCCAACCGGAGTCAACCTTAGTCATGAGATGACGCGACGGCGATTTTAAATTAAGCTTTCTCGATACTATGACGTAACATAACTGCAAAAGGACCAATTACAGACCGCTTTTTTAAGCACGCTCAAAAAAAACAAATGTCATTCATACAAACAAGCAAGCATCTTTCCAATTCATCATTATAGACAAAAAAAAAAAAAAGCCCAAAAAGAGAAGCCTAAGCCGTCGTACACCTATACTCTCAATTCTGCGGGTCAACTTTACTGCAGCGCTTGCGACCGAGTGTTTAGATCCAAACTCGGTCTAGCCAGTCACATCAGGGCTCACGCTAGGAGGTGAATTGCCAATGGTCGCCGTTATCGAAAACGATAAGGAGGACTATATATATATATATATATATATAGACAAAAAAATAAAAGAACACATTAATGGATAATAGTGGAAGAATCAGGATGACGTCAATTTTTTTTTAATATTTAGCTAATAAATTGACTAAATTAGTGAATGAAACTTACGCGTGACGGCACTGTTACGTATTTACGAAATCGCTACGTCACAATCACCCTCTCCTAAACTTTAAAGCAGGTTTTCTTTGTCAATTTTTGTTCTTGGTAAAAATACGTGTCTTATATTTATTAAGTATCTATTTTAAGTAACTAAGGGACTACATAGCTTTTTATTTTTAATACCCAGTCTTCATCCTTCGAGCAAGTTACGACTGATTGCCGTTGAATATTAATATAGCACTCTTGATATAACCCTTAAATTGCTAACAGGCATGGCCCTAAATAAATTGTTGCAAATAGAGAAATTGGGACCCAGGACCTTTGTCGGATGGGGCCACATTTTGTGCAGTAGATGTGGTCCTAGTGCCAGGTGGAGAGGCCGACGCTCTCTACGTGTCGGCCTCCGAGACGAAGGAAGCTGTCGGCATCTATTAGCCGATAGCGTATATGATGCCGACACCAATAGAATGGCACCAATAGAATATTCGAGTGGCAAATTGCCGCGCACCTAATAAATACGGGGACGCTGTACGGCGGTTCAGGTTTAGTCAGTAAGAGTCTGACACTACCCACTTTCTCCCCCGAGGGTGTCCATGAGGGTTCCCCCGCCTTACCAAAAAAAAAGGACCTTTGTCGCATTACGACGACTGACGAGAAAGAGAATTGACTGCACAGATAGCTGAGTGGTTTAGGGAACCACGCCAAAGCGACTGCACGTGACGTGTCGCGGGTTTGACACGTAGGACAAGCATTTGTGTGATCAACGAATGCTCTTCTTGAGTCTGGGTCCGTCACCGTGATAACCGTCGCGTTATCAGGATTTAATTCTTTAATACGGGAGTCGTTGAAAAGAAGATTTTTTACTTCAAAACGTCTTGTGCTTACAAGAAGATTGTCCTTAATGAATCACATTTCTTTCTTGCCACAAGTTCTTGAACTATTAATAAATATTTACGTGACATAATTCGATCATAACAAATCAAAGAACACAGATTTTTATACTATCAAAGGCGCTATAGTAAAATAAACCTTAATGCTTAGAGACAAAGCTTAAATTTCGCAAGCAGAATAGAACGAATGGAATAGGAATTAATGTTGAAAATGAACCCTATGTGCGATAGTTATAAAACTTAAATCAGTTTGGAAAAACATTTCTATGATATACATTTTTTTGTCAGATCCCTTCTTAACCACCTGTCTGTTATTTTTTTTAATTTATTTGGGTTCGAACATTATAGGTACACAACAAGAAATATTTATTGACAGGTAGCTACAGGCCCCGGTTTCGGTCATGTGTACGGCGATTGACGCGGCAAAGAATAGCTATGGCATTACTCAAAGATGGTATTATTTCCTTTTTTATAAAAATCATTCCTATTACAAATTTCATCGAAATTTAACAAGCGTTTTAGCCGCAAAAGCATAGTAAACGTACAACCATACCAACATATTTCAAATATTAGTACGATAGTCACCAAGACCTTTTCAATCCATAAAAATACCCGGTATTTAAGTACGGTAGCGGTATCCTAAAAACAGGAAAATAAATAAAATAATAATATCTAAGTCAGTTATAATCTCTCAAATAAATTATCAAACATAAATAATATCAGTATGATGAAAAAACATTAACGTATTGTAACATCATAAACTAAAACTGCAATAAAAACAAACCTTAAGACATAAAAAACATGCAAACAAACAAAACATGCACAATACAAGGGCTTACACAGAAAGTCAATTAAACAAAACAAAATGTAAAAGAAAAAAAAAATTGACGTTCTGAATAAACCCTTACCCATGCTTTTAAAAAAAAGTTTAACCTCTGAATGTCACGATGACAGCTCCGTCCAAGATGGCGTCGCTCCATAAGTAAGCCAAGGACACTCTTGCATACAGCCAGGTAAAGACAAAAATGTCGAATACAGCCCAACATAGTCGAGCCAGTTATTTCGTGTCATTTATTACGTAAACTATAAATATTAAGATTTGATATGTGGTTTCTGAATGAACGGCGTTTATTTCGCGCCTAGAGAAATATTTTGCAAACATCGAATTAGGCAATTAGGACTAATTTTACTATCAGAAAATGATTTCTTAATGAAAGGTTTTATATCAAAACGATGTTCTTTAAAACTTTGTATAAAGAGGTGTCAACTAATAGCTTTGGACTGTGACAGCGTAAACGGACGTATTAGCGAGTTTTAACCGACCGGTCGTTCAAAAATCAACTTTGAATGACAAAAATAAATCTACAAGTCTCACTATAGACCCGAACAAACTTACTAGTACTACAATCGGTGAACGATATTCCTAATATTAGCGCAAAGATTTTAGTATCACTAAATCGAAGACGAGAATATAAAATCGAAATCCTCAACCAAACACTAAAACGAATGGCATAGAATGATATCTCGCACGCACACCGTCAGTTTTATAGATACCAAAGAATATATGAAACAGAGGTGACAATCTATACTAATTATTATATAATAAAGCTGAAGAGTTTGTTTGTTTGTTTGTTTGAACGCGCTAAGCTACGGAATTACTGGTTCAAATTGAAAAAATATTATTGTGTTCAATAGATCATTCATCGAGGAAGGTTTTAGGCTATAAACCATCACGCTGCGACTAATAAGAGCGAAGATACAATGGAAAATGTGGCAAAAACGGGGGAAAATATTCAACTTCAAGGGTTTCCGTTCAAAAATTCCTAACTTATATCTTCTAACCACGCGGGCGAAGTCGCGGGCAACAGCTAGTTCAATTATATTGTGATTGCACGGATAGCCGAGAGGTTGAGGTCACCGCGCCTAACTCACTGAGCGCGACGTGTCGCGGGATTGATCGCCCATTATTTATTTATTTTGAAAGTATGTTGAATTTATACATGTCTTTTTTGATGAGGATGCGAGAAAAAGTGAATAATGTAATGGAAGAGTACCTCAGATATTATAGTTTTTTTTTTGTATTTGTATATGGAGTACTCGACAACTGTGCCTGAATTCCGCTATTTTAACGGCCGATGATTGAATTAAATTTGACACTTTTCGTCTTCTAAACATTTTGCCGACACATTAATTGTAAATTCATTGTATTGACAGTGAGTGTTCGAGAGTGGAATTTTCGATTTTGATTTTTTACTAAATATCTGAATATTTTTTTGGCAAAACGCTGAAGAGAATACGTAGTGTCAATTTAATCCAATTTCAAATCATTGGCCATTATAAATATCGGAATTCAGGGCCTCTATATGTATAAGCTCGAGTAGGTATTCTGCCTATCATGACCTCTCTACCTCACTACTCTTTGACGCCGTGACGTTGCGTTTTCAACTTCCTCTATTATTTTTAATAAACAGAACGGGTCACGTGACTGTGACTCAACACAAATAAGTTACTTTGAAATATTGGTTTTAGGAGGCTTCGGCAAGCTTAACAATGATATAGCAGATCATTAGTCAAATTAAACCGGTTAAGTCAGAGTTGGTGTCGGGATATTGCGGGGTCCGTATAAATAGGTACGGTTGAAAAACAAATGTGTAAATGAAATTGGTTACCCATCAAATTTATGACCGTACTAAGAATTGCTTGACTTCGATTTTTATTTTTTCCACGTTTGTATACACCCACTTTTCTTGTTTGTTTGTCGTTCCAGTTTAGCTTTGCAATTTATTTTTTAAGCATTTACCGATGAGCTAGCAAAACGTGGGATCTAGATTTTTTTAAACTATTAATTTATTATAATATGTCATCTGTGAACATTCAAGTATCTAGCTTTTCTGATTCAATAGATAAAGGCTGGTGACAGACGCACATATAGAATGCGGACCGCGGCACCTTAGTAATAAAGTTCAGTTTTTACCACTTGCGCACGGAACCCTAATAAAATTTAAAAATAACGCACTTTGTAAGATTGTCCGGTTGGTCTAGTGGTTAATGGCCTTGACTGCTATACTGGAGGTCATGGGTTCGACACCAACTAGGACTTAAGTATGAGTTAATATGACCAGTGGCATCATTAGTGTAATTTATCTTTAATATGCATGTATTTAGAGATATATAAGTATTAAGTATGTTTATCAGTTGTCTAGTACTCATAATACAGGGTTTGCTTAGTTTGACACTAGATGGCGTTGACTAAAAAAAGTTTATTTAATTCCTTAGTTAAAGTACCATTTTTTTAAACGACTCCCGCAATAAATAATTTAATCCTTGTATCGCGGTGGGTTTCACCAACACACAAGTCACATGCACAAAGACACCCAGACTCAGGACAAGCATTCGTGGATCACACAAATGTTTGTCTTACGGGATCGAACCCACGACACGTCGCGCAATGCAGGTATTTGCGTTGTTACCTCAAGAAGGATAGAATAACTAAATATCTAAACAGGAAGATAAATAAATTCTATACTCTTGTTTATTAACCTTTGACCTATGAATAATCTATACTAATATATAAAGCTGACGAGTTTGTTTGTTTGAACGCGCTAATCTCAGGAACTACTGATTCAAATTGAAAATATATATGTTTGTGTTGAATAGACCATTCATCGAGGAAGGTTTTAGGCTATATACCATCACGCTGCGACTAATAGGAGCGAAGATACAATGGAAAATGTGGAAAAGCAGGGAAAATTATTCATCTTCGAGGGGTTCCGCTCAAAAATTTCTAACTTATTATTATTATTATTATTGGACAGCATTCACACAACGCCATCTTGTCTCAAATTAAGCAGAGCTTGTATCATGAGTACTAGACAACTGATAAACATACTTATATACTTCTTAATACATACATAATATAGATAAATTACACCCAGACACAGAACAAATGATCGTGCTCATCACACAAACATTTGTCCTGGGTGGGAATCGAACCAACGACCTCCGGTATAGCAGTCAGGGTCACTAACCACTAAACCAACAGGCCACTTATATCTTCTAACCACGCGGACGAAGTCGCGGGCAACAGCTAGTGCTTTCTGATAAAACTGTTTGGGGTGAGTCCAACATAGCAAAACGGAATAGAATATTTACATAACAAAGACTTTAATCATCGTATTCTTCAAAATAAATAAAGCTGCTAAGATGGACACTCAAAATATTAACAGATTATGTATTTCTGTTGCCGTAATAACAATAGATGACTGAATTCCAAAAGAAGCTTGCTTTACAGTCGTAAATTTGATGGACTAAGATTTTCCTTAAAAAAGAGAGGTTTTATAAGCTTGACGTGACTGTCAGTCTGTCTGTAGTATCGTAGCTCCCGAACAGATTAGGCAATTTAACATAATTGATTAACTTAACTTATTGTATTGCAGTTGAATTGTGTGCGACTGTTCTTAGATAATATGTTCGATAAAAATCGGTGAAGCCATTTCAAAATTGTGGGAGCTTTTAAAAAATATATCACTTTAATATTGTTAATTGTAATATTGACCACTATTTCCAAAATAAAACTTATGGACTTCCCCCTGTAATTTTAACTACGTACCATATTATATAAAACATCTGCCTATCTGACCTCCACAGCCCAAACTAGGTAACACAGTATCCCATAGAAAGATAGTGTATAATATAAACGCCAAAAATTAATATATGAGATTCAATACTAAATTGCCTGTACATTTGAACCAAGGCAGTTAATTGTTTCCCCTGGGACACACCGGACTTAAAGTGTTTCGGTGGTTTTCGTTGGTTTCATTGTAGATCCTGGCTTAAAGGAGTTGCAATGGCGGGCATGTGTGGCGGGCTAGTCCCACATATGTTTGAACGCGGCAACCTCAGACACGACTAAACCATTTCGAATGCGCTTTTCACTTAAATACATTAAAAAAGTTTTTAATTCATCATCGGCCTAGCCTTTTCCCAACTATGTTGGGGTCGGCTTCCAGTCTAACCGGATTCAGCTAAGTACCAGTGTTTTACAAGGAGCGACTGCCAATCTGACCTCCTCAACCCAGTTACCTGGGCAACACGATACCCCTTGGTTAGACTGGTTGTCAGACTTTTCAAGCTTCTGACTACCTGTAACGACTGTCAAATATGTAGGAAACAAGGAAAAGTTTTTAATTAAATTGTGATATAAAAATCTATACACAAATTAATAAAGTCCGTAAACACACCACGCTATATTATAACAACTACTGATTTCACAAAACTATACGAACTATTTAAATACACTCACTATACTTAATAATATTGTTTTAAAAATACAATATGGCCGTGTTGGCGCGTCAATAATTTCTATTAAACTAAATCACAATACATGTTTTTATCAATAGCTGATATAAAATAAACATACACAACTGATTAGCTATTATTATCTCGTTATAATTAATAGGGTCAACACAGATAGTGTATATTTTAACCGACTTTAAAATAGGAGGAGTTCTATTTTAGTATTTCCTATGTGTATGTTATTTTTCTCAATAAGTTGACGTTTCCTAATTTCGTGTTATATTTTTTGTCAAGCATGTGTCAGTCCCGCGACTTTGAGAGATCCTTACGAATTTCTAAAGAAAAATCCATTCAAATTTTATCAAATTCGGTTCAGTCATTTTTATAGCTGTGAATTGTAGTGTCATCGGGATTGACGCTACCCTGAAAATTTCAGCCTGCTAGCTTATCGGGCAGTGCCTCAAAATTGAGTTGCAAAAATCCAACCGGAACGACAAACAAACGAGAAAAGTTAGTGTATAAAAACGTGGGAAAGCTCAACTTTTAGACTAAAGTTCTAGAATCCTAATACCAAGGTTAACACGGGTACTACCGCGGTCCACAACTACCCATTACATGACTAATTATTTTAGCACTTTTACACACCTCAAACTAACCGGTTTTTTTAGCTCAATGCCGGCTTTGCAAAATACAATTAACTTTGTGTTTGAAAATTACTGAACGTCCCAAACTTGAAATGCGAAATCTCTTTAAGAAAAGTTATACAGCTTCATATATAAAGCCATTATCCTTACTATAATATTATAAATGTGAAAGTAACTCTTGTCTGTCTGTTACGCTTTCACGTCTAAACCACTGAACTGATTTTAATGAAATTTGGTACAGAGATAGTGTTGACCTTACAGAAAGAACATAAGATAGTTTTTATCCCGGACTTCTGAAGAGTTCTCTTTGAAACGCGATATAACCGACCGCGACGCAGGCGAAGCCGCGGGCGAAAAGATCTGTCATAAAATTATGTCGAGTGCATTGGCATTTTCAATTTTAGATTTTAAGATGATCTGAGAGATTTTGCACCAGAAATAATATTAACGATATTTGAGATAAAAAGGGGTTTTAGGGATGGTGATAATATCTTCTGCTCTTATACAGATGAGACTATGCCCTTATCTCGCGCATGTCTCTATGACGGCAAGAATCGAATAGGAAGTGACGTCATCAGCCAAAGGTTATCAACAGTCTCCGATGAATGGATAACTAGTAGGATATTCACAAGGGTATTTAGTATTTACGCTAAATATGGATGAAATTAAACATAATGATTAAAAGATTTTAAAAATCTAAAAACTGCACGGTTTAAAATGACACTCCATTCAAATGATATCAAAATTGGTCCGGCTGTTTTTATAGTTGTAAATTGCATTGTCATCGGGTTTGAAGCTACCCATAATATTTCAGCCTGCTAGCTTATCGGGAAGTGCTTCAAAATTGAGTTGCAAAAATCCAACCGGAACGACAAACAAAGAAACAAGAAAAGTGAGTGTATAAAAAAACGTGGGAAATAGTCCAATGGAAGAATTAAAACGTCTGATAGGATAAAGGCTTACGAATTTTGGGGTATACGCGCCAGTCGCTTTACTAAGCTAGGTGACTGGCCAGGAATTTTAATTTGTCCACAGTATCGAGACACGTTTTAAGGAGGTCGTGTGCGATCTCTGGTGGGTTAATCCCTACTAACGTTATAAATGCGAAAGTATCTCTGTCTATCTTTCTATCCGTCCCCGCTTTGACGACAAAAGTACTGAACCAAATGTAATAAAATTGATGCACAGATAGTCTAGAGCCTGATAAAAGACATAGGTTCCTTTTTAAATGGAAAAAATAGTTGTAAGGGATAATGAGGGGGGGGGGGCGGTAATTAATGATATAAAAGTTTGTTTTGGAATGGACTACGTTTTATAATTTGGCTTAAATATTGATCCTTTAAAATAATGAAATGCAACAGCTACTTTTACATTAAGCCGTATAAGTAAGACTTAATTCGAGTCCGAGAGATGGCGCCAAACCATTACTATACTACATAGCAAAGATAAGATTGGATAAAGTCTAGAACTGACGCAGACAATACGGTATAGACTTTGGAACTCGACAAACATCATTTGTCTGCTGACGTCATAAATGTATCGAAAACAGGGAAAATGGGAAATTTTCTTCTTGTTTATCATATGGTTGGTGTACAACCTGGTGTCAGAGTTGAAACCGCCCGTAGACCTGACGTGACGCAACACACCCTTGAACCATTCTAAGACGTATCTTCCTCACGATGTTTTCCTTCGCAGTTTTTAGCGTGTGCCATTTATAAACCTAACTAACTTTCGCGTTTATAATATTAGTAATATTATAAACGCGAAAGTTATATGTATAGATGTTAATGGTTGTCTCTTTCACGTAAAAAGCACTGAACGGATTTAGACGAAACTTGGTACATAGTTTATAATCAGAATTAACACATAGGATTACTTTCATCCCGATTTCATGTTTCCGTGGGATCATTTTCGACGTCTAGAGGGCGGGCCCGCGAGCAACAATTATTATTCACATTAATTGGTAAATACATCGGTGCGTGGATTCGAACTAAACCTTTGACTCATAATGCCACCTACTTTTGTATGAGTATATATGTAGGTGATGACTGACTATAACATAATGATTATTTATTTTCAGATACTCTCAAATTCCGAGTGACTGGGCCTGTAGCTAGCGTCAGGGAATCACAATTGGTGGACGAATATGGAACTGAACTCGCGAAGCTACCTTTCAGGTAAGCATTCAATAAATTAATACAGCCTTATTTTTATGGTTGATAACACCAAGTATGCAGTTTAGATAAGTAAATAAAATATAGGCCGAAATTAAGAAGACTCTTTTTGAAGCGGATTGTAAACAAAAAGCAACACAAACGATATACCTTTTTAAAACGTAAAAAGAATGAATAATTAAACTTTTTATAACCATCGGAACTTTCACATTCTCTTAATGATGTAACTATGAATGGGTAGATCAACAATCTATTCAATGAGTTTTTCTAATCAAATAAGCAATGTAGAGAAAGGTTTGTTACATTGGCGTTTGTAAAATTTTGACTGCACGGATAGCCAAGTGGTAGATCATCTTGCTAGGATCAGTTTGCGCGACGTTTTAAGGGTTCGATCCCAAAGTAGGAAAAGCATTTGTGTAATCCACGAATGCTTGAACCGTTATAGATAGCCAATTTTATTTATCACAGATGATGTAGTAGTTGCAAAAAATAAACATCAAGGTTAAGCAGCATTAGTAAGGTCACAAATTAGATGAGTGACCATTTTTGTTTTTCGTTATTCTATTTTTGCCCTTAACCGTCGCGGTTCGTTTCCTATTGCGACTGGCATTTAAACGGTTTTCATCCAATTCAAATTTTCAGAGTTTTATAGCAGACCTCGTTACAATTAAGGCTACTTATTTCTAGAATCTAGACCAACACGCCAGTTTAAAGAGTTAATTATTTACAGCTATCAACCAATGGCTGGTGAAGGTCAGAATGAGGAGATAGACCCCATTGTAGAGCTGGTGGCTGATGTGGCGCTGCCACCAGTTAAAGGATCCAAGGTCTACGCGAAGATTGTTGGGAGAGATCTAAGAGGTAAGGAAACAAATGGTATTTTTATTTAAACACTAATAGGTATACTACCTTACTAATATTATAGATGCGAATGTTAGTTTGTTTGTTAAGCCTCCACGCGAAAAATACTAAATCGATCGTCATGAAATTTGGCAAACATGTCCTTGGAGAAATAAAGTTACATAGAGTTCGCTTTAATCAACTTAAGAAATACAGGATCATGCGTTACAGCTATATCTCACGCGGGAGGAACCGCATGTTACCGCTAGTATTATAATAAAGAATTAAGGAAAAAAAGGACTTAAACTCTATAAACTAACTCCCTACAGAAGTACTAACTACTAGCCCTCCCTGAAGAGCTCGTGGCTAAGCTACAATTGATACGGTATGTCCCTGGATTGGTGACCATCTAAGTCATTATAAGTGCCCGGCTATTATTGGTACTACTTTGAAAGCCGTTACAGGTAGTAGAAGCTAGAACGTCTGATAACCAGTCTTAGTATATGACAAGTAAAAGTGATAACGTCTATCCTATAATATTTACAGAATTAATACATAATCATTTCAAAAAGCAACAAATTCCTATAACAACTTTCAGGAGAGCCATTTATACGTCTTTCGGGGCCGCTCAACCAACCAGAGATCAGGATGGGCAGGTCAGCTGCGGTCATCTTCCCTGAGTCTTCCAACGACCTTGAGAGGATTGAGGAGCTGAACTCCAAGGCGTATGAGGCTCAGTTGCTGTTCAACGACAGCTCACAACAATTCAGCAGGGCTGTATCACAGGTAAGGAAGAGTTTCTTGGTTATTGGTTGGGACGACCAAAGAAACGTTGTATGGATTGTGCAAAAGACGACATGGATGCAATGAGTGTTCTTACCCATTGGTAAGGTCGTGATACATTTGGTAAGGACGATTGAAGAAACGATGCATGGATTGTATAAAAGACGATTTCACAAAGAGTGTTTCTTGTGTGATGACGTCAGATAGAAAGGTGTGAAAGATGAACACATGTTGTGCCATCTCAAATAACTGACTGGTTGAGGTCTCCACGCCAAACTCACTGAGCGACGTATTGCGGTTGGTTCCCCGCGTAGGCCAAACATTTGTGTGATCCATGAATGCTTGTCCTGAGTCTGGGTGTCTTTGTGCATGTGACTTGTATGTTTGGGAAACTGCCGACACAAGGATTAAGTTCCTTTATGCAGGCGTCGTATTTTTTTTTAAAGAAAATATTCGGGATAAGGGCAGGGAAATGATGATGATGGTGATATATTTTTGTAGTTTAGCTATAAACCTCTGTTTATAGGTGGTTAACCAGCAAGGATCATTGCTGACATCTGTACAAATTGGCTTAGCTAGCCGTCTATATGGTGCACCGGGGGAGAATCTACAGGTTAGTATCATTTTCTATGCTTTTATTTAGTACTAGCTTTTCGCCCGCGGCTTCGCCCGCCTCGAGGCCGACCTTATATCGTGTTCCCAAGAGAACTCTTCAAAAGTCCGAGATAAAAACTATTCTATGTTCTTTTTCAAGGTCAACTCTATCTCTGTACCAAATTTCAATTAAATCAGTTCAGTGGTTTAGACTTGAAAACGTAACAGACAGCCAGACAGACAGAGTTACTTTCACATTTATAATATTAGTAGGGATCATCTGTTTTTTGTCTGTATTCAAATTTCGTAAGTTAAATTAGATTTTTCTCGGATTTCAATTGAACTGAAGTTTTTCATGTATTGCGTATTCATGCTATGTTATGATGACAAGCTGATCTGATGCTGGAGCTGTAAGATGGCCATTGTAGCTAGCTCTGAGGAGTTTTGTGTCTTTTAATCAGTGACGTGTATTATGATCCTAAAGAAGGAAGGCGAATTAGAAAGCTTTACTTTTTTATTAGTATGTAAGGCAAGAGATATAGGATAAGGGCATAAATGTGGGTCATTAAGGGTGATAATGATGATGCCTTTTTATTCTAATTACAGTTACATTTTGAAGTAACGAACTATAGAGACCAAGCGGTGAGATTCTCATTTGGGGCAGTTGGCGAGCTAAGATTCTTGTCCGATATACAACCAAAATCGTAAGTTTGCCTTTCTATATTTTATACTAGCTGTTGGAAGCTTGCTGGTTAGAAGATATAAGGTTAGAAGATATAAAGTTATTTTGGAACTCAAACCCTCGAAGATAAATCATTTTCCCTGTTTTTGCCTCATTTTCTGTTGTATCTTCGCTCCTATAAGTCGCAGCGTGATGGTATATAGCCTAAAACCTTTCTCGATGAATTTTCTATTCAACACAAAAATAATTTTTCAATTTTAACCAGTAGTTCCTGAGATAAGCGCGTTAAAACAAACAAACAAACTCTTCAGCTTTATATATTAGTGTAGAGATATAGATAGATTATCACTCGACTACAACTGATATAATTTCCGTTGTGGTCCCCTATTGTTTACCTTATACAAAGACTAATTTCATATACAACAAATGTATCATTTGCTATCTTTTTTCCTCATGATAATAGTAGTTACACGATACCAACTCGCATTTGGCCAGTTTCTTTTCCAACCCAATATATTTTGTCCAACAGGCAACGTATTATTTCTGGGCAAACAGTGAACGTCATAGTAAGCGTAATTATACCACCTTCTATGCAACCAGGGCAGAGAGACAAGATCACATTCACCGCTTATGGTAAGTGCTTCAATGCCTTAAATTATGTAAACCAAACTGTGGGGCAACATACCAATCCACAATTGGCTTTCAAACTAGTTTAAAATTCAAGAGTTCTACACAACTCACGCGTATTTTGATCGCTCGCATCTTTTAATTTTATTTAATAGTATTCTACTAGTCAAGCCCTTTCATTTAATACACATAATCAGGATGTCAAAATGCATATCGTCCGCCATTTTGTGGCGACAGCCATCTTGGACCGATCGTCATCAAACACAACTAAGCAAATTCCTAGCTTATCCAACATTCAAGCGAGAAACAAAATAGTACCTACCGCAGTCTTTCATTCGAGAGACGAAATATTCGATATATTAAATTCTTCAAAGGAGTAAACTAAAACATTACAACGAACTCTTTGCTCTGTAACAAGTATTATAAATGCTTCAACAAATCATCACCATAAAGCACCTCAACAAAACCCATTTCACGTTCTAGGTAATGAACAAGTGTCCCTATCAGCCTACGTCTACGTGGTGAACTCAGCGGAACCTACAGATGTCTGGGCGCCTGAAATTACCCATACTTTCCAAGGAACTTGTTTGGGCAGGACGGGAGATGACTGCGCTCAATACGCCTGGTCTGCTACTATTGTGGCCAGGGATCCGTTGTCAGGTGAGGTTGATACTTATATAAGATGTCATCGTCATCCTGGCCTTTTTCCAACTATTTTGGGATCGGCTTACAGTCTAACCGGATGCAGTTAATTATTAATGTTTTACGAGGAGCGACTGAATATCTGAGCTCCTCAACCTAGTTACCTGGGAAACACACACGATACCCCTTAGTCAGACTGGTTGTCAGACTTTCTACCTTCTGACTACCCGTAACAACTATAAAGATGTGTAAATAACAATGGTTCGAATTCACGCACCTTTTCCAGTTTCCGATCATTTGGTTACTGGAGACTGGACATTTGGAGGAACTACAAGAAAAATATTTAGGATGTTTTAAGACATATCAGAAGCCTACGATCGTTTTAAACCCCAACATCAGGTTATAAATCAACCATAAGACAAGGAGTACCACAGGGTACTATCTTAAGTCCATTACTAAATTCTCTTCTTCCACAGGTCTGCTTCGACTCTCGTCATCACCAATCGGTTTAATGTATAACAGCGACTTCATATCGGGAAGTCGTCAAGACGTGGTAGCTACATACAGAGCTACCTGCTGTGCTCCAAGAGTGCTCATCAACGGAGTGGATTCTTATGGCAATACTAACACATACGTCATCGATATATCTGGTGAGTATATTAGTGTGTTGGTCTAGTGGTTAGTGGCAATGACTGCTGTCCGGAGATCATGGGTTCGATTCCCATCCAGGATAAATGTTTGTATGATGAGTACGATCTTTCGTTCTGTGTCTGGGTGTTCAAATAATTCTACATAAAGTGGAAAACTTAGCAATATAATTAAAATTTACTTGTTCCGTTATAGTACATATGTGTATTGTACTGAATTTACATTTTCAATTAAGTTATTTTTTGTTGAGAGTTAAAAGAAAAGTCTGATGTGTTGACAGACATCGGTCGCCTGATGTGAGGTGTCTAGGGGTTGTGTGGTTTTTGCAATCGGGTCATCAGATAAATTTGTCCCCAGAAAAACCAATCGGTGATAAATCGGTGGATAGTGACGTCAAACAAGAACAATATAATTCTACAGGTGCGATAGTTTATAAATAAGTCAACGTGTCCATACTGACTAGAAAGATAGTTTTACATCGCTTCTATGCTAGTGAAATATGTAAATAAAAAGCTTTGTTCGTTCAAAGTATCATAGGCTAGGAAAATGACAAAAATTAAATCAAATTCTTCAGACCACATTGACATCAGAAGACGAAACTTCAATTTTCGGGCTGATGTACCCAAAGTTTAAAAACGGAACCCTATTGCCGAAGCACTATAATCGGTTCTTCTGTCACCAGACCGTATCTCATGAAACGTGATGCTATTCACTTAAAATGTTCATAGATTATGTATTTCTATTGCCGTTAGAATAACAATTGATGCAGATAAACACCGAGATTAAGCAAGAATTCAATTAGATTGGTGACAGGCATTTGCCGCAAACTTTCTTTAACCTATCCCTGAAGAAACCTCAGTGTCGCGATTCCAGTCGCACTTGGCAGGCTTTTATTTCCTTAAAAGCTCTCAATGGTAACAAGACCTGACCACCTGACTCCTACATATTATTACCGGCTGGACATATTATGCAAAAATCGACAACTAAAACGAATAATTGTCATCGACATCACAGATAAATTTATAAGAACACAATCTAAGTTCAAACCTAAACATAAATACCAAAGTCTTAAAAGACAAAGTTCAGAATCACAACCATAAAGCACTACAGCTAATTTATTTATTTATTTATTTATTTAATAATCACACTAATCTACCATTACAGGTTACTTAACCTAATGCGGTAGCTAGGACTAAACAAAGGTCTAAGTATTTATGTGAACTAGGGTTTCAAAGATTCAATTATTATGCACATAGTTGCAGGTGTAGATTCCAGCGACTGTTTTAATATGTAATCTTCTGATAATTCTGATATGCATAGGCAATAAGTTAGCCTGATACACATGCCCATCATTGCTCCTCCTGGAGTTGCTTGTTGCTTCATCCACTTTTCTCCTAGATATGAAATCCTTACTATTTACGATTCCCATTTTTCAAATTTCTGTCATTCCGCGATTTCTTGGAGTTCTCTTCTAATCTACCTACCACCACATCTTAAAGTATACCAGTGAGTGTAGATCAGAGATGCCGCTCTACGAAGTGTCTCTCTGTCTCGCTTTCACAAATACAATGAGTTCACTTCATAATGTGTAGTAGGTCTGATGTCTATTTCTGGACGGCGCAACGCGTACGGTTATCGATTTTATTTAAGTAGAAGACTAGTGCATAGAATTTATAGTCCTTTGGAGATAGTACAATTGGAGATAAGAATTAATATAGAGACGAAATAAGTATTGATGTATGATATGAGTTGTTCGATTGATTTTTTTAAAATCCTTGTTGCCTATATTGTAAGACATTCGTAAAATAATACGACTTAGGTGTTTAATACTTCTACATTTTAAGAGACTTATGAAAGCTGGCCAAATCTGAGTCAGCTTCGCGCACAATGGGTTCCGTTCCATTGTCTAGAATACGTCGAAAAAACATATAAGCCGTGTGGGAGTAATTTTAAATATCCATATACTTGAGCATTGGTTGTTATACCGCGAACACTATCCGTGGAAAAAAAAACTATCTACATAACACAAAGCTACAAACGGACAGACAAAAAGTACCGATAAACAGACGAACAAACTACATAGATACAGATTTTTTAAACGATTTTTTACATGAAGCCTTAGGGTAGAATTTGGATAATTTTTCCTCCAAACCTATCCAAAAAAACACCCCTAGATCCGAATGATATACCAAGAAAAAACGACAAAAAAACTAACCTATATTTTCCCATTTCAGGTTACCTAACTGGGGCAGCGATCGCAGCTATAGTCCTAGGTGTGTTGTTAGCGATAGCCTTAATAGCTCTGCTAGTATTCCTGATAGTATGGTGCGTGAGGAAACGAAAGGAATCCAGGGAACTACCCTCGTACAACACGAGGACATAAACTTAGAGGATATGAGAGGAATATTTAAGCTATGTTAAAAGCTTATCTTGCCCCAATTCCGCTATACACAATAGCCGATGAATGAATAGAAATAGGACAAATAATTAATAGACTTAAGGCCCGATTTTTCAATCGTCAGATAACTTTTATCCGAGGAATAAATATGGCCGTTTGACATATTTTCTATACAAGAGCTGTCAAAACGTCAAACATATTCGTCGAATAAAAGTTTTCTGGCGATTGAAAAACCGGCCCTAAAACATCTAAAAACCGATAACTCCATTCAAATTTTATCGGTCTAGCCGTTTTTATAGTTCTAAATTGCATTGTCATCGGGTTTGAAGCTACCCTGAAAATTTCAGCCTGCTAGCTAATCGGCAAGTGACTCAAAATTGAGTTCCAAAAATCCCACCGGAACGACAAACACACAAGAAAAGTGAGTTTATAACAACGTGGGGAAATACCACTATAATGATTTTTTCCAACATAATAATTGGAAATTCGGTACGGGCGGAACACTCACAGTAAATATAATCAATTTTCAATTATGCAAAATCTTAGGATATTACGAATAGCGTCAATTTAATCCAATGCCATTCATTCATCGGCAATTGTAAAAAGCAGAATTGGCAGTCCTTAACATAGCTCAAATATTTATGTATTAAAAGGAGTGCAAATATAATAAGATTAAAAAAGTATGTTTCGTTGAGTTTCTATAGTTGTTTAATTTTGATATAATTGAAGATGTAAACGATTGGAAAGCACTAGCCACAGTCTTGATCTTTCTTGATGTCGTGTTGGCCTGGTAGTCCTACGTATGGATTTATATGCACAAGGTACAGGTTCCATTCTAACGCAGGGAACCAACGTTATGTTTAACAACATTCAAAGTTATAATGTACTTTCTTAATTACCAAGACATCCCTGATTAATGGTGAAGGAAAACATGGCGAGGAAACATAATTACAAATATTTGAATCAGTACCCGCAGTGACCTAGATTGGTGATCAATAAATGCCTAGTATCATTCTTATTGAACTACAAATTTAGACTACCAAAATTTGTTGCCTAAACAATCCAATCCTGGTTATATCGAAGGCAGTTCAGGCTGAATAGGTAAACCAAGTTATTCGTTTCGAAAACACTTGTCGAAAATGAAGACAGTCGTTTTCCACACTTCTTTCAATCGTATGGTTTAACGTCGTCGAGTTTAACCCGCCCGTAGACCTCTGACGTGACGCAACACACCCTTGAACAATTCTCAGGTGTGACTATTACCTTCACCATTTCTGGCCATTAGTAATTACATTGTAATTCGCACACAAATTCTAACTGACATTAGTGCATATGATCCAAGCTACGGACTTTGGCTGTTCAGTCCAACGGTCATACCAGGAGATCAACTGATCTACGTTACTTAAAATCTGAGCCTTCAATGAGACGGATGACTGGTCCAAAACGAGATCCCAACCAAGACCAATAAAAGGCCCATGTGCTTTCCAAGAAGCTTTAAACAAGACTTGCCATTGTGAAAGCGAGACAATAAATTACACTGTGTATATCGGTGTCTTGCTTCCACATGCCAATAGGGTATTTGATAATATAATTAGTCCGTCAGATAAAATTAAAAAGAAAACAATGTGTCGATTTTTGGTTTTATGAAAACAACAAAAAACACTACGATATATTGCATTAAATATTGTAAAACGAATCGAAGAGGATGGCAGTATCCAACTGGCAAAAAAAACTAATTAGTGACGTCACACGAAATCCTCGTAATTTTTGCTTTAACTTCGTATACATTATTTTTTTGAAAATCTGACAGACTAAAAATTTTATTAAACAAATACCCTTAAACCCTGCTTACGAACAACACGGCAAAACAAGAAATCAAAAAAATAAACAGCTATGAATCTTAAAAGCCCAAGAATTGTATTAAAAAGCATGTGTAAAATGTTATGTATGTGATTGTATAATACGTAAGTTATAACAATAAGTTACCTTTAATTATTTAAGTTATTGTATACTTAATGTAAAATGGCGTCATCAATTTAGATAAAGAAGAAAATATAGATAGAAAAATACATTAAGAATGGCGAATATAGTAACTTTTGTGAAGTCTATTAATACTTTAATGATACAACGGTTTACTCTTTCATATATGGCTCGCTCGCCCGCCGCGTCAGCTCATGATTAAGGACTCCGGTTGGGTCCAAAACTAGTCGGGCAATCACGATAAATACGCGTGAGTAAACCGTTGCATCATTAAAGTATTAAATAATACCAGCTGAATTGTAAAACCTCTTTTTTGTTTGGAGTTGTCTTCAAGATGTTTTCTAACGTGAAAGGCTTATGACTAAACCTCGTCAAGGGTACGCCCTAAATTGTGTATCACCTATATATTGGAGTATACTAGAGTTATTAACAAAATGCTTGATTGTTTCGAACATTCACGAACCGATTGGGTCGGGCGTTTGAACGAGTTGCTGAAATCGCTTTAAAGTATAATTCTTTGGCAAACCGCTTATTAGTCGAGAGCTTGCAAGTATGCGGGTGATACGTGTGGGTCGCGATTAACAGAAAACAAATTTCAAGTGCGAATCATACTCGCGGGACAGAGGGTACAAATATGTTTAGTCGGTTTGCTGACAAACTCTCAGACCCTAAATTTTTAGAACAAAGTCTATGTTCAGTCTCGGTCCTACAGCCACATACATCAAGAGCTAGCAAGTATTTTATCTGATTTACCAAACGTGATTCACCGTTTTAAATTTAAACGTAACTGGATCCTTTAATAGGCGGATATCCGCAATTTAAAGATACAAATAGCTGATATCAAATCGACCGAGTTTCGTTTGGTGAAGTAGACATCATCATGCCCCTGCCCTTATCCCAATTGTTATTTGGGGTCGGCGCAACATGTCTTCTTCCATACCTTTCTATCTGACGTCACCTCACAAGAAACACTCTTTGCAGCCATATCGTCTTTCACACAATCCATCCATTGTTTCCTTGGTCGTCCTCTTCCCCTATATCCATCCACATCCATACTCAACGTTTGGTAGAGTAGACCTCAATGGTAGACATTTTTTCAAGCTTTTTTTAGCTTCAGCTGTCAATGGCGGAAAAAGATCGGATATCTCAATTGTATAAATCACCACGACCAAACTAAATCGCGAGATTTGTCGTACGTAGGACAAACATTTGTGTGATCCACGAATGCTTGTCCTGAGTCTGGGTGTGTTAGTGCATGTGACTTGAATGTTTGTGAAAGCCGCGACACAACGATTAAATTCGTTAATGCAGGAGTCGTTTATTAAATTCGACAAATATCCCGGTTTCCGATGATCAATTAGAAAAATCAAAATGGCCACGTACTTAATACAAAAAAATAATTTTAAAATTTTCAGTAGTTCTAGAGGTCATAAGCACAGCTCATATAATATACGGGACTGGTATAACCACAATATAGTTTGAAAAATGGAAAGATTAAGAAAAGTTGTTCTTATCTGTGGCGATGTCAGCCATTTTATTATTTAATTTAATTTTAAAATGACAACGTGTTTTTATTTATTAGAATTTAGATTTAAATATTGTAATAACTAAAATGGGCGAAGAAAGCTCATTGAATAGGTATTATTGCGAATTTTATCAGATTTTATTCAACGATTAAATTAAAGTGGGAGTTGAGTGATCGAGATACTTGATTTATGTATTTTTGCGGCATTTCATTTGTAAATTTTTCGGACTATCATTTTACGAGATTGTAACTCAACTTTTTTTAACATCAAACAGGAATCGATCCTTCCACTCTTGGTTAGCTCTACCAACTAAGCTATCAAGGTCATTGGCCGTGCGTTCAATTTTCTCCATCACACCGCATCCTATGACGTAATCAAGCCTATCTTCGCCCAAATAATAAAAAAATAAGTATTTTCTACTAATACGGGTAGTACAATAATTTAATTTTAGTTTAAAAAGAGCCATATTTTGTAAAAAAAAATAAGTTTTTATGAAATAAACAATAAATCATTGTTGGTCTTTGTTTTTATTTTCTTAACATTAACATTTGCCTTTTTTGATAACAATTCACTACTCGCAGCTGACACTGTAGCTGTATTCGGAACTGATTATGGAATGACTATCTTTTCGCCCGCGGCTTTGCCCGCGTCGAGATCGGTTATATCGCGTTTCCAAGAGAACTGTTCAAAAGTCCGGGATAAAAACTATCCATGTTCTTTCACAAGGTCAACTCTATCTCGGTACCAAATTTCAATTAAATCAGATCAGTGGCTTACACGTGATAGCGTAACAGACAGACAGACTTACTTTCGCATTTATATTATTAATAAGGATTATTAAAATTAACTTTGCCCAGCAGTGGTACTTTATAAGCTACAGAGATAAAATGACAGAAGATGCCCAAAGTACATGAATATTGGAATGTTTATAGCAAGCCTGGTCTGTTATGAATATTGTTTCTGATCACATGTCTATCAATAAATCTATGCCTAGAACATGGCCTCTGCCTAAATTGGCCGTTGTGCCTTCTGAACTGCATATGTTGAAAGAAACAACTTTCCCAAGTCAAATTCACTTCCATAAATAAATTCACACTTTCTATTGATAAACCAGAACTGTGTTTATAAAACTCCATTGGCAAGACAATAAACAAATATTACTTTAGTATTTCTTTTGCAATAGATTCACAATCACTACCTCATCTAACCAGAGTTATTAACATTATAACTAATTAAAACCAAGTTAGATAACTCTTAACCTTTTTAACATCTCTTGTTTGACTGGTTTATCTAAACTATAGTTCTAATAATGCAAGGAATATAAGTTGCACAAATATATTTTTATCAAAGCTGCCCAGCCAAAAGTTTCAAGTTCGATCCCAAGTGATGCACCAGCTTTTCAATGATTGTGATTGTTTTAGCAATAAATATCACAGCTTCCGGGTTTCGGAAAGCACGTAAAAATTAATAGATTTGAAAATGTAAATACCCACGTTTTTATTTAACACACCATTACAATTTTATTGAAATCAGTCCAGCTGTTTTTACAGTTGTAAATTGCATTGTCATCGGGTTTGAAACTACCCTGAAAATTCTACTGCTAACTCAGCCTGCTAGCTTATCGAGAAGTGCCTTAAAATTAAGTTATAAAAGTCCAACCGGAACAACAAACAAACAAAGTAGTGTATAAAAACGTGGGGCGGGAAATGTGGGTAATGCGCTTGATCTCTCTCCAGATGTGTCAGATGGGAATTGGAGAACAGATACATAGTTTTGGCTGTACCCTACAGGGTATCCATTATTGTACCTAGCTTTAAGCCTATTATAAGATCGGTAAATTGCGGTCTGTAGCGCGGCGCTAAGCAGCGAGATGAACGGTCACTGACGTCAGCTCGACTCGCGACCCCGCCCAGCTCATAATTAAGGACTCCGGTTGGGTCCGAAACTAGTCGGGCGATCCCGATAAATACGCGTGAGTAAACCCTTGCTTCAGGTAATAATTAAAGATCGTAAAGTGATATGTAAAACTTAAAGATATCAGAAGATATAAATTCATATACAAAAAAGTTAGTCATTTTTTTATTTGTTTGCATGATATTGCGAAATCGACCCTACACAGACAATTATCCAAGAACATTTTTCAAAGATAACATTTACTTGCTTAATCATTCTTATTGGTAAACCTCATTAGGAAAACATGATTTCCAAAAGTAAGACTGTTTGAGACGAGTTTGCCAGACCAATTTGTCATGAGGAAGCGTGGTTATCGATGATTGAGCCTTGCCTAAATGAGAAGAGGCATGTCCCAAGCAGTCAAATCAAATCAAATCATTACTGCATACCATAATATTACATAGGTGGTAAATCATAACTAGGTTCACAGCAGTGGGATAACTTCAGGCTATAAATATATCATAAATGATCAGGTAGTTTAAAAAAAGGTAAATAATCTTATGTGTGCCAAAAAACAGTTAAAAACAACGTTAAAACATGAATAAATAAGATAGATAAGAATTCCAAATCCCAATATACCACTGAAATATAACTGTTGTTTATTTATTTAACATTTGTTGGCATAAAAAGTTAATCTTTCAGGTACCTAAACAAATGGAGTCTAGGTATTACTTTACACGTAAAGATACAATATTTCAAACAAGACTAAAATCAATTTAAATCTTTGTAATAAATGAAAAATTTAATGCCAAAACAGCTGTTAATAAAGTTAGAGTTACGAAACGGTAACCAGTTTCTGCATTACACACATCTTGTGACTAATGATTTGTAATAGAGTAATTAACAGTTTCAATTGATTGATAACCAAACCCAATATATTTCAAACGCAAACTGTATAGACAATACAAACATGAGGGCACACCGTCTTTACATTTTATAAAGTTGATGCTTACACATAATTTGAAGATGATATCAACCATTTACGAATTATTATGAAAATATTAAAGGATTTAAAATTGACTATGTATTAAATAATGTAAATAAGCTACTGGCAATGAGAATACAACATAAATATCCATTGAGAGAACATAAGGCATAATAGGAGGCAAGTTAACACTTAATGGATGACCATAAAAGGGCTATATTGATTAAATCCTTAATTTGTAAACAAATTATTTAAGTGATATAGGGTAGAAATTAAACTTTTTCATCAATTTTAAAGAGTAGTATATTTATTCTAATGGCTGCCATAAACATTGTTTTGTACTCAAAACGGTTTGGTGAAGCAACCAGAGACAAAACTACTATTTACTCACATGTGTAGCATCAAACACATATTTCTCCATCCTTTTGAATTTAGAACGGAAAGAAAATCGCATTTCCGGTGTAAAACCGTACTCGAACGGCGCGTTCTTGTAAGATTTATATAAAAAAGACGACATTGCAACTGTTTATGTAAGTCACACCAAAAATATACACTTTTCACTAATTTCACACACTTAAAAACTTATAAATTACACTTACGAACTATTAAACACTATAGCGAGTACTGTAAAGCGTATAACAGCCAAGAATTCGCGAGAAATACTCGAATTATGACATTGAGATGGTGAAAAACTATGACGGTTATTTTGGCTTGTTTCTTTATACTACGTCATGAAAAACGTGCTCGTAGCGTACATTAACGTTAAAAATAAATAATAGTACTCACCGGATCTCGTGATCAAAGCCTGGTTAGCCGCAACTGGGACTAAAACTGCGTTATGCGTCAAATCCTCTATTGAGAGACCAGTCACGGCGGTGGACAAAAGCGGGTTTTTAACAATGTTCCTGCTCGGACAGTCCCCGAAACTTTTATCCGACATGTTGTATACTATATTATTGACCGGTAGAAGAGAAAATTTTCACGTTTTCACACATTTGGAGGTCATAAATAGGTAATTTAATTACATAAAGTTACGTGTCACTTGCATATTTTGACAATTTGACAGATGACAACACGTTGATAGTGTGATTGTTTGACAAAGATTTGCATGTAAGTTGAATTTTGAAATTAATTAACCTCCTTTCAAAAATCTTTTTGTGTCATAAAAACATTTCATTAACGTTTAAATTACATAAGAAATCTGATTCTTTATAAAATACTACGCCATTTATATAAATACAAATTTTACGTCTGAAACTTGTCCGTCTCTTACTTTGTAAACAGAACTAATATTCCAATCACTTATCTATGATTAATCACCTATTGATTTATCACATTCCTAACCCGATTAAATAAATTACCAAAGAATGAAACTAAATTAATCTTACTACTCGCATTCAATAAAGTCCATAGTGATTGGTGCGTCACGAGTAAATTTCACATTCAGAAATTAATAATAGCACGTAACAGCGAACCAGTTCGTTGTTTACGTAGAACGGAATTTTTGGCAAATTGGCAATCATCTGTCAAGTTTTTTATAATCTGTAGCGAACTTATAGTTGTAAATATTTACGAAAACTTAAGTCGGAGCTTTTACTATATTAATATCCAAAAACCGAAATAAGTAATGGAAGAAGTAAAAGAAGAACTTCCGCCGCCGCCAATAAAGCGTTACAGACGCGAAGAGAACTCAGAGTCAGAGGAAGATATTGATAATTATGAACCTTACGTACCAGTTAAAGAGAGGAAGAAACAGCAGTTGATGAAATTAGGGAGGATTGGACAGCTCGCAGCGGAAGCTGCTGCTGAGCCCAAGAGCTCCAGTGACAATGACCCTGATGACGAGAGTAAGTTTGATCATAATTTCTAGGTTATGTTTGTTTTTATTTAAAACTGACTTTAGCAATGTACACACTTACATACCTATTTCATATTTTCTGTATGAGTTAAGGAATACAATTCTCACTATCCGAATAAAATTAAAGGTGGCTGGCTAAAAAGTGGCTATACTTAGGACCTATATGTATTAAAAATAATTTTGATATATATTTATTTCACTCCACAATACCTGAAGAAATTTTGGTTTATGTCGTAAAGCTATAATTCTTCCACCGTATGAAATATCCAAGCAGGAAAGTTTTTAGAACACTATACACATACTCAATATTTAATACTATATTAAAACTATTTCCTCATACAGCTTCTCAAGAGGAATGGGGCAGACGCTACAACGTCTCTCTGTTGGACCAGCACAGTGAACTGAAGAGGCTAGCGGAGGCCAGAGCACTGTCGGCAGCGGAGAGGCAAGCCAGAGAAGAAGAACATATACTTGAAAGTGTGGCACAGAGTAAAGCTCTTATGGGTGTGGCTGAGTTGGCTAAAGGTAAATATTTCTAACTCTTGAAGTTGTAAGTTAAGAATATGCTGCTGCTGCTTGTCGGTTTCCTCAATGCTGAGGGTCGTGACTGCCTCATGAACACGTACTGCATATAACTAACAGCCATATATTTTTATCTGCCGCCAAGTGGAGAGCATTGTGTATTGCGGTGTTGAGAATGGTGCGAATCTGAGTTAAGAACTTAAGAAGGAAGAAATTAAATGAAAATTACATAAGTATTTTATTATTTTTATATTTTTGAAAACACACTAGCGGCTGAATAGATGATGATAGTTTGGATATAATTATATTAAGTTTGTCTTGTCTATGTTTGAAGCAGTTCAGTGTTGGTGCCGTAACAACAGATTCTGGCAGACTGTTCCAGGCCGTCACAACTTTATTATTTGCTCAGCCTTGGGATATAATATTGGCTATATGGAAAAAAAAACCATATAGTTTTTACATGTTTAAAAAATAAGTCCAATGTATTGACTATGAGTATATTGTACAATTGGGCTCAAAACGAGACCCCACGCACAATGGGCTGACTTGGAGCCTAAATGCGGAACAGGGAGTCCATCACCACTCACAAGTAACCAGGAACCAGTTGGGCCTAAAAAATAAATTACAAATGCAGTTGTAAATCATCACACATCACTTTTATAGCTTTATCAAATGTGGCTTAACTTATTTTTTTTTTTGTTAAAGTGGCAACATAGATAGATTCTCTTTGAATTTCTAACTTTCTAATGGAACATGAGATTACAAAATTCAAAAATCAAATTTCAAAAGCTAACCACAACCATTGTCTCCAGGTATTCAATATGAAGAACCTATAAAGACATCCTGGCGCCCCCCTCGCTGCATCCTACAGCTTCCAGAAGAGAGGCACGAGCGCGTCCGCAGACAGCTTCGGATCCTGGTCGAGGGTGAGGATGTCCCCCCTCCCGTCAGGACCTTTCAGCATATGAAGTTTCCCAAAGGTAGGTCAGCATCACCACCAGCCAATTTCTATAGTTTGGTGGGGGAATCCTCTTGAAAACCAACTTCTTCAGGGAAACGGGTAGTGTCAGAATCTTTCTACGACTAAACCTGAACCGCCGTGCACCGTCTTGGTCCGCCAAGCTTAGGAAAGCATAATTAACATAAAAGAAGAGAGCAAACATAAACGAAAATTTAAATATTAGTAATGCTAAAATCTATATCTATACTAATCTATACTTCTATACTAATATATAAAGCTGAAGAGTTTGTTGGTTTGTTTGAACGCGCTAATCTCAGTAACTACTGGTTCAAAAATTATTTTTGTTTTGAATAAACCATTCATTGAGGAAGGTTTTAGGCTATATACCATCACGATACAACTAATAGGAGCAAAAATACAATGTAAAATGTGGAAAAACCAGGGCAGATATAAATCCTAACTTATATCTTCTAACCACGCGGACGACGTCGGGGGCAACAGCTAGTTTGTATATATAGGCCACTATACAAAAACTGGCCTTACAATGGCCAAGTGGTAAGTAGCCCTGACTGCTACACACTTGATGCCAGTGGTTGTTTTATAACTGGGGTTTATTTATCCACTAGCTGACCCAGCAAACGTTGTTTTGCCTAATAAATTATTTCTAGTTGTATGTATTTTTTAATGCCACATTATAAAAAAATAAAAGCAAGAACAACCGTCCAAAAAATAAAATATTTCTTTTTACTGTGAGCAACCCCTATCTCTTAGGGGTATGAAAAATAGATGTTAGCCGATTCTCAGACCTACTGAATCAATCAATCAATCAATCAATCAGCCAATCATAGTCCACTGCTGGACATAGGCCTCTCCCAATTTACGCCACAACACCCGGTCCTCCGCCTTCCGCATCCAGTCCCCTCCAGCGACCTTTCTCAGGTCATCGGTCCACCTGGCGGGCGGGCGACCTACTGAATACGCATATAAAATTTGGTAAATATCGGTAAAGCCGTTTCGGAGGAGTACAGTAATACAACTAACATCGTGACACGGGAATTTTATATATTAGATAATGTTGTAATGTATGTATTTAAAATTTAAATGATGCAACTAACGCGTATTTATGGAGATTACCCGACTAGTTTCGGACCCAACCGGAGTCCTTAATCCGACGCTTTGGAAGGGCGAGCGAATTGAATTTACATAATTGTTGTATTTAAACATGAATCATACTAAAACATTTACTACACAAATATAAGTGTGTTAATATCTCTATTACTCAATACCAGCTTCACTAACTTTGAAAAAAGATGGCGCTGTACAAAACCTATAGAATATTAAAAACACAACATTATTTCCAGGTATCCTACGAGGTCTAGAAGCTAAAGGTATAAAGCATCCAACACCAATCCAAGTGCAAGGCATCCCGGCGGTGCTGAGCGGCCGGGATATGATAGGCATTGCCTTCACCGGCTCCGGGAAGACCCTGGTCTTCACCCTGCCCATCATCATGATGTGCCTGGAGCAGGAAATCAAGATGCCGTTCATCAAGTAAGTGTCAGTGTGGCACTCATATTGGTAACGATGCGGCGGCCATTTTGGTGACGTCATTTGACATTAGATTTATTTTTTATTGACTTGCCTTGTCTTGTGGTTAGGGAACCTGAATTTTTTTTTTAAACCCACTAAACTGTTTTCGCATGATGACTAAAACTAATTAGTTTATTAAACTTATTCTATCTTAAAACTAACAATATTCTGTACCGGATGTCATGGTTTCATTTCATACAAATTGTATTTATTAGGGTATTCGATTAAAATAATGAAATTCGACTGCCAGGGACATTTCGTAAAAATATCGTAATAATAGCGAATATTAAAGCATGAAAGTTACTACGTATGGAAGTGCTAACTAATTACGTCATTGGTCGGAGAGAGTACTGATAAGTGACGTCACACGAGATTTCAACTAACTTTTCTTTTGGTTTTTATCTAGCCCACTGTGTCCCACTGCTGGGCAAAGGCCTCTCCCAAATCTAAACTCTCTCATTTTTTTTATTTAAGCAGTTATAGAAAATAACATGAGATATTTTTGTTAAACACTCAATGAACTTACCAAACACTTTATTTTAACAAAAACCTAATTATAAACATTAATTAATTACTTTAATTTTCAGAAACGAAGGACCGTACGGCCTTATCATCTGTCCGTCACGAGAATTAGCGAAGCAAACACACGACATCATCCTACACTTTGTGAAACAACTGAAAATGGCGGGAAATCCTGAAATAAGGAGCTGTTTGGCTATTGGAGGTAATTGAGGGTTCCTAGACAATCATTAATTGGCCTAGCCTTTTCCCAACTATGTTGGGGTCGGCTACCAGTCCAACCGGTTTCAGCTGAGTACCAGTGCTTTACAAGGAGCGACTGCCTATCTGACCTCCTCAACCCAGTTACCTGGGCAACACGACACCCCTTGGTTAGACTGGCTGTCAGACTTTTCAAGCTTCTGACTACCTGTAACGACTGTCAAAGATGTAGGAATAACAACCGGGACCCACAATTTAACGTGCCTTCCGAAACACGGAGGAACTCGCTATGACAAAGATGGTCACCCATCTACGGACCAACCGCGTCAAGCAAAGCTTAACCTGTGATCGAATCACTTATGCGGTTATAGCTTAGCCACGAGCTCCTCGAGGGTTCCTAGACTATGTCAATTAAAAATTAATTATGTATAGCCAAACGTTAGGTCACGTGAGGTTCAAATTGCGAGACCCGTCGCACGACTGCACGGATAGCCGAGTGGTTGAGGTCACCACGCCAAACCCACTGAACGCGACGTGGTAGTTCGATCTCGTAGGACAAGCGTTTGTGTGATCCACGAATGCTTGTTCGGAGTCTGGGTGTCTTTGTGCATGTGACTTGAATGTTTGTGAGACCCCAGACACAAGGATTAGATTCCTTAATACGGAAGACGTTTCAAAAAAACTTATTATCAATGAAGCTCATCTTTGTTCGTATTATTTTAATTTTTTTGTAATATACCACAACTATCACTGTCACACAACGCCATCTAGTCTCAAACTAAGCAAAGCTTGTATTACGAGTACTAGACAACTGATAAACATACTTATATATTTCTAAATAATAATTATTATTGTATTATATTAGGTGTGGCTGTGTCCGAGTGTATGGAGGTCGTACAGAGAGGGGTACACATCATGGTGGCCACACCAGGACGGCTCATGGATATGTTAGACAAGAAAATGGTGAGTATACAAAACAGTTTACTAAATCCAAGCCGATACAAAATAGTTTAGTTTAATAAATTAAAAAATCATGCAAAAATAATAAGTAGAGTTTTTTTTATACATTACTAGCTTTTCGCCCGCGTCGAGTTCGGTTATATCGCGTTTCCAAGAGAACTCTTCAAAAGTCCGGGATAAAAACTATCTTATGTTCTTTCTCAAGGTCAACTCTATCTCTGTACCAAATTTCGTTAAAATCAGTTCAGTGGTTTAGACGTGAAAGCGTAACAGATAGACAGATAGACAGAGTTACTTTCGCATTTATAATATTAGTAATCATGTTTGTTTTCTAGGTTCGTTTAAACGTCTGCCGTTACCTATGTATGGACGAAGCTGATCGTATGATAGACATGGGTTTCGAAGAAGATGTCAGAACGATTTTCTCATATTTCGCCGGTCAAAGGCAGACCCTGCTCTTCAGTGCTACCATGCCCAGGAAGATACAGAACTTTGCCAGGTAATAAACTCTTCTTAATCTTTGTATACACGGTGATTTTTTAGTCGTCTTACAAAAGCAGCCGATCTACATAAATTGTGCCGTGTAGCGACGGCTAAAGAATACATATGTCGCTACCCCTTCTTCCAGTGGGTGTCGTAGAAGTCGACTAATGGAGTCAAAATGCACCGAACACCAGTGCGAGAGAAGGAAAACTCGGAAAAAAAAACCCTCTATCAACCCGTCTGGCCAGCGTGATAGCAGTAGGCTAAATACCTCTATGGGCAGCACACAAAAGCCACGGCCCCTAGTTCCCGGCAGTCCCGCTATTCCCGGTCACGGTGGCGACCGTGGTTACGGCGGGACAGGGGGTGCGAAGAATCTCCGGGTTACGAGAGGCCACCAAACAAATCTGACTCTTGCGACGTACAACGGCCGCACGCTACGGCTTGACTCGCATCTGGCGCAACTCGAGGTGGAACTTGGGAAGATTAGGTGGCACATATTAGGGTTATGTGAAGTTCGAAGAGAGGGGGAGGACACCATAACCCTCGAATCAGGTCACCTAATGTACTTCCGAGAGGGAGACCAACAATCTCAAGGTGGCGTTGGGTTTCTGGTTAATAAGTCCCTAGCTGATAACGTTGTGGAGGTGTCTAGTGTGTCGAACAGGGTAGCGTACCTTATCATAAAGCTCACCGACAGGTATAGCCTTAAGGTCGTGCAAGTGTACGCACCGACCTCGACACATTCAGACGATGAAGTGGAGGATATGTTTGATGATATATCAAGGGCCCTCCACTTCACTACAAAGACCCATTACACCGTTGTCATGGGGGACTTTAACGCTAAAGTGGGAGTACAGATTTGCGGCGAATCGGCAGTAGGATCCCATGGATTTGGAAGCAGGAATCATAGGGGGCAAATGCTCGTCAACTTCCTCGAACGCGAGGGGCTCTTTTTGATGAACTCCTTTTTCAAAAAGCAGCCTCAAAGGAAGTGGACGTGGCAAAGCCCCGACACTATGACTAAAAATGAGATTGACTTCATCATGACGAACAAGAAGCACATATTCAGAGACGTCTCCGTGATCAATAGGTTTAATACCGGGAGCGATCACCGACTTGTCCGAGGCTCTCTGAATATCAACTTCAAGGCCGAACGTTTCCGTCTGATGAAGGCCAGGCTCCGACCAACACTGTTCCAAACCATGACAGGATCTGAAACGTTCCAGTCAAATTTGGAGAACCGATTTGCCGCCGTGGAAACCACAACAGACGTTAACCAGAACCACGAATATGTGGTTCGGATCCTCAGGGAGGAAGGTTCGAGATTCTGTAACATGCAGCGTAAGGGCAGGAAATCAAAGCTTTCGGAAGAGACATTAGGGCTTATGAAGAAACGACGTGAAAACCCGCCTGTCACTTCGTCAGCTAAGCGGGCTCTAAACCAAGAGATCAACAAGCACGTACGACGCGACCTCCGGTGCTCCAATACTCTAGACATTGAAAGAGCAATTGAGCTGAATCGGGGGTCAAAGGTGTTCGTACAATCTCTTGGAAGAAGCCACTTGACGAAGCTGACCACAACAAGTGGAGAAGTCGTCTCTTCGGTGCCGGCAGTCCTTACGGAAGTGGAAAATTTCTATGGCCGGTTATACGCATCGCATGCATCTCGACCTGATCCCGGAAATGAGGATCCCAGAGCCACATTAACACGCCATTTCACCGAAGACCTGCCAGAAGTCAGCAGTGGCGAAATCGAGATCGCTCTGAGACAGCTCAAAAATGGAAAAGCCCCTGGCGAGGATGGCATTACAACAGAGCTATTAAAAGCAGGAGGAAACCCCTTACTAGGGGAGCTCCAAAAGCTTTTTAATGCCGTCCTGTTTGAAGGGAGAACTCCAGAGGCGTGGAGTAGGAGTGTTGTCGTCCTGTTCTTCAAAAAGGGAGACAAAACCCAGCTGAAGAACTATCGACCCATTTCCCTCCTAAGCCACGTCTATAAGCTGTTCTCAAGAGTGATCACGAACCGACTTGCGCGAAGACTCGACGAATTCCAACCGCCGGAGCAGGCCGGGTTTCGGAGCGGATACGGCACCATAGACCACATCCACACAGTGCGGCAGATTATACAGAAGACCGAAGAGTATAATCAGCCCCTGTGTCTAGCATTTGTGGACTATGAGAAGGCCTTTGACTCGGTGGAAATCTGGTCTGTTCTGGAGTCCCTGCAGCGTTGTCAAGTAGATTGGCGATACATCCAAGTGATGAGATGTCTTTACGAAGCCGCTACAATGTCCGTCCAAGTACAGAATCAGCAAACAAGGCCCATACCGTTGCATCGAGGAGTGAGACAAGGGGATGTTATTTCCCCGAAATTGTTCACTAATGCAATGGAGGATATGTTCAAGACGCTGAACTGGAAAGGACGCGGCATCAACATCAATGGCGAACACATCTCTCACTTGCGATTTGCTGACGATATTGTCATCATGGCGGAAACGCTGCAGGACCTACAACAGATGCTGAACGGCCTGGCTGAATCTTCTCTACGCATCGGCCTACGGATGAACTTGGACAAAACCAAGGTCATGTTCAATGAACATGTTCTACCGGAACCGATTGCGATACACGGCGCCGTTCTCGAAGTTGTTCAGAAATATGTATACCTCGGGCAGACATTGCAGTTAGGTAGAAACAACTTTGAGGACGAAGTGAATAGGAGAATTCAGTTGGGTTGGACTGCATTTGGGAAGTTACGTCGAGTCTTAACATCGTCGATCCCACAGTGCCTAAAGACAAAAGTCTTCAATCAGTGCGTCCTACCTGTCATGACTTACGGAGCCGAAACGTGGACACTGTCGGTACGGCTGGTTCACAAGTTTAAAGTCGCTCAGCGGGCTATGGAAAGGGCTATGCTCGGTATTTCTCTGAGGGACCGCATCAGAAATGAGGTAATCCGTCAGAGAACCAAAGTCATCGACATAGCCCACCGAATCAGCAAGCTGAAGTGGCAGTGGGCTGGCCATATTAGCCGAAGAACCGATAACCGTTGGGGTAAACGAGTTCTAGAGTGGAGACCACGCCTCGGCAAACGTAGTGTAGGACGTCCTCAGGCACGGTGGAGTGATGACTTGCGCAAGACGGCTGGCAGGAGCTGGATGCGAGAAGCCGAAAATCGATCTCAGTGGCGTGCACTTGGAGAGGCCTATGTCCAGCAGTGGACTTCGATAGGCTGATGATGATGACAAAAGCAGCCCAGTTCATGTATCCGACGTAAAATACGCCTAGGCGCGATTTTTTTTTTTTATCGTCAACTAAGATAATAAGTACGAAGAAAATTAAACAAGAGAAATCTGAAATGTACTCTTAAAAATGATATAAACGCCGCCGCCCGCGCCCCTCACCATTGTTACAAGGCTCGGACCGCGCTCGCAACAGAGCTGTTTCTAAAAAACTACGAATTGCATCATAATATTGAATAAGAATTGCATTTTAAATTTATTGAAATCTCATAAATACCTATTATTTTTATCATGAACGTATTCTAGTCATTGGATACATGAACTGGGCTGCTTTTGTAAGACGACTAAAAAATCACGGTGTATATTATACTGACGACCTGCCACGCGGGTGGAACTGCGTGAAAAGAAAATAAAAAGAGCGGGAAAATGAAAATAAAAATATGCTATACTAGCGTATAGTATATTTTTATTGATTTCCACATGTATTATAAGGTGTTAAAACATGTTATCGAATGGCCCCAATTCTGCTATTAACAATGGCCGATGAATGAATGGCAATTGGATACAATTTTAAATTTTGGAAACTATTCCTATACTCTTAAGCATTTTGTTAACACGATAATTGAAAATTCGTTGTGTTGATCGTGAGTGTTCCGCCCCGTATTGAATTTCAAATTGTTATTTTGGAAATATGATTAGAATAATAGGTATAGTGTCAATTTAGTCATTGTAAATAGCAGAATCGAGGCCCTGGACAACACCGTCCAAGATTTTTTCCACCTTTTTTTGTTTTATAGGTGTATATAATTTATTTTAAGTTTATCGAAAAAAACATGGCAATAAAGAAAATATATATTCCAAGGTCTTGTTGCACAAGAACTCAATAAGTAAATAAATATTTAAAGATGATCTAAGAATCGGTTAAAGATTGTTAAAAATACACAAAAAGATGTTTTCAACAAAAGCAACGTCGTTTCAATAAATTCCCGTACCGGGAATCGAACCCGAGCCTCCTGGGTGAAAGCCAGGTATCCTAGCCACTAGACCATACGGGATTGTACAGAATTGACGAAATACGTGCTTTGATCCGGCAGATTAATTTATAGAATAATATTAAATTATTATATTTAAATTTGTTTAGGTATGAAAAGAGGTAAATAATATTGGCGTAACTATTCATATTTTGAGATTGTTTTCATTTCAATCACATAATTTATGATAATAAAACGAACTCTTAGCAAATTGAGTTAACCAGCAGCCATTTATTTGTTTCATATGTATATTAATGAATTAGCTGTTGCCCGCGACTTCGTCCCCGTGGGTAGAAGATATAAGTTATGATTTATACCTGCCTTGTTTTTTTTCACATTTTCCATTGTATCTTCGCTCCTATTAGTCGCAGCGTGATGTTTTATAGCCAAAAGCCTTCCTCGATTAATGGTCTATTCAACACAAAAATATTTTTCAATTTAGACCAGTAGTTTCTGAGTTTGTTTGTTCAGACAAACAAACAAACTCTTCAGCTTTATATATTAGTATAGATAAGAATGGAGTATAGTGATTTCTTAGGTTTACGCGAATGTTAGACATTGAAATGAAACTACTTTTACGGATTTTACCGCGGTTTAAATTTTGATTTTAGTTCCCGACGTTTCGAAACCTTTTCAGGTATCATGGTCACTAAAATCTTAAAATTAAACCGCGATAAAATCCGTAAAAGTAGTTTCATTTCAAGAATGGAGTATTTCTTGAACTGATATTGTTCAAGGTTATAAAAATTGAAAAACATCTATTAATTTATGATTTGTCTTCACACCTAGATCAGCCCTTGTTAAACCGGTGACAGTGAACGTGGGTCGCGCCGGAGCGGCCTCCCTGAACGTTCGCCAGGAGTTGGAGCCGGTGAAGGCGGAAGCCAGGACTGTCCATCTTCTCCAGTGCCTGCAGAAGACCCCCCCTCCGGTGCTGGTGTTCGCTGAACGGAAACAGGATGTCGATGCTATTCATGAATATCTACTCCTCAAGGGTCAGTAGCTTTAGGAGTTGGAGATAGATATAGTTAACTAACTGTTGCCCGCGACTTCGTCCTCGTGGTTAGAATTTTCCCCGTTTTTTCCACGTTTTCCATTGTATCTTTGCTCCTATCAGTCGCAGCGTGATGTTATATAGCCTATAGCCTTCCTTGATAAATGGTCTATTCAACACAGGAATAATTTTTCAATTCGTCCCAGTAGTTCCTGAGATTAGCGCGTTCAAACAAACAAACTCTTCATCTTTGTATATTAGTACTAGCTGTTGCCCGCGACTTCGTGCCCGTGGGTAGAAAATGTAAGTTATGATTTATACCCGCCCTGTTTTTTTTCACATTTTCTATTGTATCTTCGCTCCTATTAGTCGCAGCGTGATGGTTTATAGCCTTCCTCGATGAATGGTCTATTCAACACAGAAATAATTTTTCAATTTGGACCAGTAGTTCCTGAGATTAGCGCGTTCAAACAACAAACTCTCCAGCTTTATATATTAGTATAGATTGGAAGTTAAAGTTTTAGGAAGAATCTTTTGATAGGTCATAGAATTGACCAAAATTTTATTTTAATTGAAGTCAGCTAAAACAAAAAGAAAAGACATGTAAAAGTGATGATATATCCTACTTGTAGAATGAATGATTTCATTTCATTCAATCTCCTTCTCTCAGGTGTAGAAGCGGTCGCCATCCACGGCGGGAAGGACCAGGAGGAGAGGTCCAGGGCTGTGGAAGCATTCAGGAGGGGAGAAAAGGATGTACTGGTAGCTACAGATGTAGCCAGCAAAGGTATTGACATACAAGCTGTGACATCTTACTTAAACATAGCTACAGATATACTACGCCGTAGCACATTTGAAATCTGTAGCGCGCGTAACCTTTGTAGCACGTATGACATACGTTACATGTCACACACCAGTCTCACATGTAACACACATGTCACACTCATGTCACTCACATGTCACACATGACTCACATGTCACACGCATGACACACTCATGTCACACATATGACTCACTTGTCTCACACATGTCACACACTTGTCTCACACATGTTACACGCATGTCACACACATGTCACACACCAGTCTCACATGTCTCACACATGACACCAAGTACTTACCATCTAACTCCAAGTACTTACCATCCGAAACCAAGTACTTACCATCTATCTCCAAGTACTTACCATCTGACACTAAGTACTTACCATCTGACACCAAGAACTTACCATCTAACACCAAGAACTTACCATCTAACACCAAGTACTTACCATCTAACACCAAGTACTTACCATCCGACCCCAAGTGCTTACCATCTTACTCCAAGTAAGTTCCTCCGTCTTTCGGAAGGCACGGTAAATTGTGGGTCCCAGCTGTTATTCCTACATCTTTTACAGTCTTTACGTGTAGTCAGAAGTCTGTATCGTGTTGTCTGTTACTGTGTTGAGGAGGTCAGATAGGCAGTCGCTCCTTGTAAAACACTGGTACTTAGCTGAATCCGGTTATACTGGAAGCCGACCCCAACATAGTTGGGAAAAGGCTAAGATGATGTTGACTCAAGTCTACGAGAGTTTTAAACTCTGACACCAGGTTGGACATCAACCATACGATAAGAAGAATAATTCTTACTCATTTCCTATTGAACAGGTCTTGATTTCGCGAATATCCAACATGTCATAAACTACGATATGCCGGAAGACATTGAGAACTATGTCCATCGTATCGGTCGTACGGGCAGGGCGGGCGGCGAGGGCGTGGCCACGACCCTGCTAGGGCGGGCGGCTGACGACAGCGTGCTCAGGGACCTGGCGCATCTGCTGAGGGAGGCTCGGCAGAAGGTAGGCATCCTACTAATATTATAAATGCGAAAGTATCTCTGTCTGCCTGTGTCTGTCCCGGCTTCACGTCAAAACTACTCAACCGATTATCATAAAGTATGGTACACAGATTGTCTAGAGACTAAGGATGGACAAAGGCTAGTTTGACTCACGACTATCGCGTCAGAAAAATACTTATTATGAATTAGTCTCCCGATTTTATAATAATCTGGTCGAAAATAATTTGTTTATTCCGTCAGAGATGTCCAAAAAATAAAGGATACAAACGATTATCTCGTAATTCAAAAATGTGTTGTAGTGGGGGGGGGGGCTAGTAACATCACTTGTTAGTAAAAAACGTCATTTTTGTTTACGAGATAAAAGAAGAAATACCTATCCAATATTTTTTGGAAATCTTTGTAACGGACTGAACATAATTATTTTTGTTGAATACTCTATTGTGCTATATCGTTCCTACGTTTTGTCCAGGTCCCCTCATTCCTGTTGGACATGATCGGGGAGCCGGACGTGCCGGCGGCCGACGGACAGGGCTGCTCCTACTGCGGGGGCTTGGGACACAGGATCACAGGTAAGACTATATCTGACGTATTGCCGAATATATTTTTTTCTAGTTGTTTTAATGCCACAAAATTAATTTGACTAAATTGCTATTCTGCCCTCTTCCTCTCTCCTAAATTTTTGCGTGCCAAACAGGTCCATATTGAACTGTTATTTTTTTGTACCATCTCTGTAACATATGGAATGCAATGAATGATTGAGTTTATCTATAAACTAGGCAATCGTGAAGAAAAGCCTCCTTTAATGAATATATAGGTTTATTTTTCAACGACTAGCTACATTTTTAACAATACTACCTTAAGATCGAATCGAGGAGCTCGTGGCTAAGCTATAACCGCATAAGTGATTCGATCACAGGTTAAGCTTTGCTTGATGCGGTTGGTCCGTAGATGGGTGACCATCTTTGTCATAACGAGTTCCTCCGTGTTTCGGAAGGCACGTTAAATTGTGGTTATTCCTACATCTTTGACAGTCGTTACAGGTAGTCAGAAGCTTGAAACGTCTGACAGCCAGTCTAACCAAGGGGTGTCGTGTTGCCCAGTCAACTGGGTTGAGGAGGTCAGATAGGCAGTCGCTCCTTGTAAAACACTGGTACTTAGCTGAAACCGGTTGGACTGGTAGCCGACCCCAACATAGTTGGGAAAAGGCTAGGCCAATGATGACTACCTTAAGTTCGAATAAAAAATATATCCTACCATAATATTATAAATGCAAAAGACAGTATTTAAGATGTAATTGGGGTAAACGTCGTTTGTCGCTACAAACTGTAATGATAATGGACGTCACAAGAAATTTCAACTGACAATATCATTTGAATTCCTTGTTAACCACGTTATAAAAAAAAAACGTAACTATCAGACATACTTATTCAGTATTTTTAATCAAAAACACCGAGTCCCAGTTTAAAGCCTTAATTTGTTTCATGTAAAAATATGATACATTTACCTAATATTATTATATTGTCAACAGAATGTCCAAAGCTGGAAGCGGTGCAGAACAAGCAAGCGTCAAACATCGGCAGAAGAGATTATTTGGCGAACACCGCGGCTGACTATTAGTATAACACTTGTTTTGTTAAAAGAGGTCCTTATAGACAACCCCTAGACACCTCACATCAGCCGACCGATGTCTATCAACACATCACACTTATAATCAGGGCCGGATCTACGGGTCCAGGGGCCTCGAGGCAACAAAGGAGTGGGGGCCCCCTTGGTTCAAGTTATTTTCATTCAATGAAAACTTTATCGAGCTTTTTTTTAGATGCCTACTTTGGCCACAGTTATTAAGATAGGCACTGTCAGTCTTAGAGTGTCAATTAAATATGGGTTTCTAACGTGATTTCATTTTTTTTTATTTCATCGGGCGTGGTGGGCCCCTGGTCATAGTGAGCCCCTAGCCACTGGCCTAAAGTGCCTTATGGATAATAAGGCACTGGTTACAACTCTCATACAGGTCGCTCTTCACTCGTTACTCAACAATTTCCAATATTTGTGTGATGAGCACGATCATTTGTTTTGTGTCTGGGTGTAATTTATCTATAATATTTATATATTTAGAAATATATAAGTATGTTTATCAGTTGTCTAGTACTCACAATACAAGCTTTGCTTAGTTTGAGACTAGATGGCGTTGTATGGATGTGAAATATGTATTTATAATGTTTGTAGTGTAATTGTAAATATAAATAAGTGGTCTGATAGAATGTAAGTCGTTTTAAATGTAAATAAAGAATATTTTAAGTTAATTGTTGTTTTATCTTTAATAATTGTAATTAATTTATGAAATTTACGAAATAATACTCTAATAGAGGTCACGTTTCAGCGTATTCTAATACAAGCTATAATCTAGTGGACTCTGCGAGTGAGCAATGTACTACCGAAGAAAGTGAGGTTAATAAGGATAGTAAGAAATCCAATCATATTCACCCCGTTTTACTCTGCGTCACACACGACTCACAGATGACTCACATATGACTCACCAAGTATAAAAAAATATCTATACCTCTAATTAACGAATTTTGTGAACCAAAACCCTTTATATAAAGTTCCCACCAATATATTGTAGTTTGAATTTACCAAACAATTGTTGCACACGAGGTAAATAAACTAATAAATAATATAGAGATTATTTAAATAGCAGTAAAACTTTATTAAAAACAACGAAAGACGTTTCAACAAAACAACAACATCTTACGATATATTCCCGTACCGGGAATCGAACCCGAGCCTCCTGGGTGAAAGCCAGGTATCCTAGCCACTAGACCATACGGGATTGTACTTATTAGATCAAATACGCGTTTAGATCCGGTAGATTAATTTATAGATTAATATAAAATGACGACATATGAAAAAAAACATTTGAATACTTGGTTTTTGAAAAATAAAACACGACTCTTTGCAAAAATATTATCAAATTGAGTAAACCAGCAGTAATTTATTTGTTCAATATATATTTGTGTATAATTTATGAATATGATCAAATAATAGATAATTATAATTAAACTAGCTGTCCCGGCGAACTACGTACCGCCTCGATGATCACAGTGGAGACAAAATATTAAGGGTGGACAACCCTTATCACTTAGGGTTATGAAAATTAGATGTTAGCCGATTCTCAGACCTGCTGAATACGAATATCAAATTTGGTAAAAATCGGTAAAGCCGTTTCGGAGGAGTACGGTAACTAACATCGTGACACGGGAATTTTATATATTGGATGAACACCAGCGTCCATAATACGTTGAATACACGGTTCTCGTCCGATCACCGAAGTTAAGAGTTACAATGGAGTTTTTTTATTAAGTGCTAGGAACTTTGTTGATCGAAGCCACGTTTTGACCCGCCTTAATGACATGTGTTGAATGATCGCTCAGTTATACAGGGCCTCGATTCTGCTATTTTACAATGACCGATTAATGAATGGCAATTGAATTTAATTTGGAATTATTCCTATTCGCTTAAGCATTCTGCGAATACAATAATTGGAACTTAATTGTATTGACCTTGAGTTTAGCGTCCCACATTGAATTTCCAGAGATTGTGTAGAAAAATGCTTTAGAGAAAACGTAAATTGTCATTTTAAACCAAATTTCATTCATTCATCGGCCGTTTCTTTACAATTAATTGCCGATGAAATAATTAAAATAACACTTTTATTTTTAGTATTATGTTACTTAGTAACATAATACGAAAAGTATAATTTTAAAATGTAAAATGTTTTTTAAAGTGTAATTGGAAATTCAGTACGGGACGGTACACTCAAGATCAAAACAATTAACTTCCAATGATTGTATTGGTAAAATGCTTATGAGAGTAGGAATAATTTCAAATTTAATCCAATTGCCATTCATTCATCGGCCATTGCAAATAGCAGAATCGGGGCCCAGGTCGTTCATAACTGGGTTAGAGAAATAGCAAGCGCAGTTTTACGCTGGGATAAAATAACATTTCCGAAATCTTGGTCAGATCCGGCTCTCTCATCTTCAATTTATTAATTTCCATATTTTTTTCTTCACATAAAATAATACCACAGTGCAGCCTCGCTTAAGAAAGTCCTTTAATTTATAAAAATTGTAGAAAGCTTCTGTTTTTTTTAAATTTTCGTAAGTCATTTGCAACATTTGCTATGGGCTTAATGTTATCAAAGAACATGCCGTAAGGTAAACAGGTCTTCTAAAGACAGTTTCAGGATTGGCAAAACTAGGTAAGACTTTCATTTGGATGATTTGAACTGTGTGTCAATTTTATTTGGGTAAGTTTTCGATATTCGTTGACGAATATATATATTCTTATACTAGCTATTCGCCCGCGTTAATGTCGGTTATATCGCGTTTCCAAGAGAACTCTTCAAAAGCCCGGGATAAAAACTATCCTATGTTCTTTCTCAAAGTCAACCCTATCTCTGTACCAAATTTCATTAAAATCGGTTCAGTGGTTTAGACGTGAAAGCTTAACAGACAGACAGAGTTACTTTCGCAATTATAATATCAGTAGGGATAGAGCCAGGGTGGGCCAAGCGCCCCAGCTTGCCTCAGTGTGGCTACACCAACGATGCCTTGCACGAGGTGATTTCGTGTTTCTGTCATTTAAAATACTTTCCCTGCTCAACACAAGAGTACTCAGCGCTTTCCTTACTGGCAAGAGTACTTAAATATTTAAGAATTTTCATAAATTATGAAAACGACAGGATTATTTGGGAGCAAGGTGTAAAGAAAAAAAACGCTTAAAAAGAAATGTATTTATTTTTAAAACACTGCTTTAATCATGGTACTTAAATTATACAACAATATACACCATGATGCTATGCTATGATCCAAAAGTATTGGTTTAAAAATATATTCTGACATCATCGATAGAGTAACTCAAGATTCCTATACCCTTGGCATATATTCGCTGCGAACTAAGAATCTGTCTCGAAACACACTAATTTCTATAATTTACTAAAAATACATAAGCTATAACGTGTAATATCGACATTGTTGAAACGACATTATAGGCGAGTAGTTTCGCTGCAATATTATTTATAGCAACATAAATTATAAGTAAAATTCGGTTTTATTGACGACAGCGGTAGGAACAACATTGCATACACATAGAAAGTTGTATAACTGAATTTCAGCCGCGTATGGTGTGTTATTAACCGAATATGCCAACATATAGGGTATTTGACTGATATATTCTTAGACCTTCAGACAGGTTTCCCAAAAATATCGAAAACGTTTTTCATTAAAAAAAATCCATTTAAGAAAAAGTTAGGAAAATAAAAAGAACTAAGATGATGAAATGTCTGGTAGTGGGGGCTAGTAACATCACTTGCTAGTAAAAAGCGTACTGGTAAGTGACGTCACACGAGATTTCATTTCACTGTGTTTTTTGTTTACAATATGAAAGAAAAAATACGTATCCAATCTTTTTTTAGGAATCTGTCTGACGAACTAAACAGTCTTTTTTGTCAAATAGCCTAGTCAATCGCGTAATTTCGGCATAGTGTGTTTCGAGACAATTTGTCTAGCAGTAATTGCGCGGAGAATACAAGCAAAAGGTATTGGATTATTAAGTTATTGTTTTGGTTTTTTTTTCTATAGCAATGTGAAATTACAAAACTTAGTTACAAAGAAAATATGTCTTCAGATAGACAGTCGCGTATAACATATTGGTGTTCAGCTGTCAATGAGATTACAACGAAATTGAAGATAGAGAAATATTTTTAAACCAACACAAAATATTTAATGTTCTAACAAATATACATGACATGAATAAAAATCTGATTTATTTCACTGAATTTTCTTATAATTCATGAAAGAAAAAAACCATAATTAGTCAACTAAATTAGGTGTTTGACCTTGGTCGGCTTTTAACCAATTAATTATTACAATTATTTTATGAGAAAACGCAATATGGTAAAGAAAATCGTACTAAGATATGATCTATGTAAATGTCAAATCAAAACGGTAAACACACTTTCGACAACCAATTTGACAAAATATGATTAATGAGTTTTTGTATTGATAAGACTATAAGAAACCGCAATCTTTTATTATTTGCTACTCTAAATAATGTCATTAAACTATCTTTAGACAAAACATCAATAAAGTTCTGTTTCATTAGCAAATTGAAGTTTCTTCACACATCTTTAAATCTTCGGTCATTGGCATCTAAATAGTTGCGAGACAGTCTTTCCTTTTTTTAAAACAACTCCCGCTCTAACGCTCTAAGAAATTAAATCCTTCTATCGTGACGGTTTCACAAACATTCAAGTCACATGCACAAAGACACCCAGACTCAGAACAAGCATTCGTGGACCACACAAATGCTTGTCCTACGAGATCGAACTAACACGTCGCACTCAGTGGCTTTGGCGTGGTGACCTACACCGGAACCGACTTGCAAATGTTTTAGTGCCAACGAGCAGTGACTTTTAAAGACTGTAGATAGAGAAAGAAGACGATCTAAATATTGCCATCTCGCTTCCAAAAACTTCAAAATACATTCTTTAGAAAATGACCCCACACAAAAAACTTTGATGAAATACAATTAACTCTAGTGACGTATGAATATGCGGTTTATTTTACATGTAGCACCTTTATATTCCGGTCAGATTTAAATGATAATTAACAAGGATGATGACTGAATGATAACAAGTAAAATCTATTTCGTCCGTCAGTTAGATAATAAAAAATATATTAGACACATTTTTTTCCTTTTTCTGAAAAATAATAATTGACAACGATAAACTGCGTGAAAGTTTCGATTATGACGTAACGACTTCGTAATATTTATACTCAATCGTGACGTCACTGTTTTTGACAATTTATGTTTGTGGGACAAAATAAAAAATACGTTTCCATTATTATGCATTAAACTGCAAAAAGGAGACTGAAAATAAATTGTCATCATCCCTATTGTGAATAAATAACGATTTGTCTAAGCAATACAGGGCCCCAATTCTGCTATTTACAATGGCCGATGAATGAATGGAAATTGGATTAAATGAGCAGTATTCGTATTATTTTAAGCGTTTTTCCAACACAATAATTGGAAATTTGCGGAACACTCGCGGTCAATACAGATGAATTTCCAATTATTGCCATTGGCCATTGTATATGCCCAGCATTTAGCTTTTGTACAAGAAAATCTTCTCCCACGTTTTTATACACTCACTTTTCTTGTTTGTTTGTCGTTCCGGTTGGATTTTTGCAACTCAATTTTGAGACACGCAAACGACTGGTGTTAATCTAACTAGTTTTGCAGGTTCGAATCCTTTTGAGGTTAATTTTTTTTATTATATGTATTATTTATTGCAAAATATTTCCTTATATAATAATATGTATAGAAGGATTTATAAAGCAAATATAAAGATGGTTTCTTAAATTTAACCGAAATTTGATTAATTATCTTTACATCTTTGCCCATATTTTGTACGTGACTTAATTAATTAATAGAAGGCAGATAATTGTTTCCCTTGAGACACACCGAACTTAAGTGTTTCGGTGGTTTTCGTTGGTTTCATTGTAGATCCAGGCTTACAGGAGTTGCAATGACGGGCATGTGTGGCGGGCTAGTCCCATAAAAATCCATATACTTCTATTACTCTAAATAGGACTATTTTTTATATCTGACAATATAAATGCCCAGTGCATCATGTCAATGTTTTATTTTCAAACTTGAAAGCAAAAATAACTTCCATTTTGCGAGTTAAACACTTGACTAATATTTTTTTTTTGTCAATCATTGAAAAAAGTCCGTCCTTCTTGTTTTTATTTTGGAAAGCCTAACATTTTTATTGTGATACTGAGATCTTTGATACTTAGCGTATCTAGTTTATATTAATATTGCATTTTGAAAGTGACGTTTCAAAATGTCTGTCTATCATAATCCGTTTACTTGAGAATGACAAACAGCATGATAGCTAAGGATGTCCTTTAAATGAAAATTTTGAAGCGGAAATGATACATAAAGGTATATTTTTTACAGTATTTTCTGATTTACGTTAAACTAACGTTACTATAGTTAATTTTAACCCACAGTCAAACATCTAACTATAAAGTTGAACTGAAAACAAAGCAATTAAAATCCGTATATTTAAAACAAAACCTTATATTAAAGTTTTCATGTCGGCATTTAATCTTGATTTCAAAAAAAAATCGAGATCTTAGCCCAGCTGTGGGCGCCCACTGTGGGATTAGCATAGTGATGAATGCTCGTTTGAGAGGCCTGCAGTGGGACAGCTACAGGCTGGTGTTATAACAGCTTCGGTATTGGCGCCCACCGTGGGGCAGGTCATAATCGATCCATGCTTTTTATGCCCAACTGTGGGACTACTATAGGCTGTTAACGTGGTCCAGCCAATATTTTCATCATGATCTCATATGAACAATATAATAAGCTATTTATAATAAACTAAGCAAATATATGAATGTTTAAATAGATTTTTTTCAAGCTAAGTAGTAGGGTAGGTAGGTATTTTCTTTTCTACACTTAATTCTGTAATTTAACACATATTTAATTTTTAAATGAATACCCAAACCATATACGGTAAGAGGCTCATATTTAGACTATAACGTAACACAAACAAAATTACATAATTGTCTATTTTATTTGATATTTATAAAAAATATCTAAATTATTTGAAATTATAATAAATCATTGCAAATTTTTTGTGTGCGACTTAACTAATGATTAATAAACATTAAATAAAATAGACTATTAAACGAGTTGGTGGAGTTGGAGTTTTAACATGCTTTTATGTGAAACAATTGCCAGTCGTAATGCAAAAAACACTCTTAGCTCTGTTTATATGTATATTTCATAATAATATTATACTGACATAGACAAAGTATGATAGAGCCTTGTGATATAACCATTGGACTGCCAATTCAAAGGTTCAAGGTTCAAATCCACGCACCAATTGAAATTCTTTAACACATTACAGAAAATAAAAATCACTTACCAAAAAAAGGTTAAAGAAAAATTTGAGGAAGACACACCTGAGAATTGTTCAAGGGTGTGTTGCGTCACGTCAGCGGTCTACGGGCGGTTTCAACTCTGACACTTAGGCCCCAATTCTGTTGTTTTATAATGGCCGATGAATGAATGAAACTATTCTCTAAGCATTATGCCAACACAATAATTGAAAATTCATTGTACTGACATTAAGTGTACCGTCCCATACTAAATTTTCAATTATTATGTAGAAAAATGCTTAAGAGAATGCGAAAAGTGTCGTTTTGAGGCAATTTTCATTCACTCATCGGCCATTATATATATATCCTGGGACAACGTTGTCAGAGTTTAAACCGCCCGTAGACCTCTGACGTGACGCAACACACCCTTGAACAATTCTCAGGTGTAGAACAGCTATAGAATAAGAACAACACCTACCCACCTACCAGCAAGATAAAACACCGACATTAAAGGACTTAAGTAACAAAATCATAGCCTAAATATTTCTTATTTTTTCTTCTGACTCTCGACGCGACTTTCTTCGGATCGTCGTATTCTTCATCCTGCTCATAAGCGATGTTATTTTCAATGACCCAATCTGGTTCCTCTTTGATTTCCCGATTCGTCGACAGCCGTTTCTTTTTCTTCTTTCCTGAATCCTCTTTCGATCTTTTCTTGGGTCTTTCGTCTAGCACTAAATGTTGATACTCCTCGACTATGTAGTTTTCTGGTTCGTAGCTTGTCGTGATCTCGACGCCGACGGACGGGTCTACGTCTGGTAGGATGTAATAGTTTTCAAAGTCACCTTGTAGTGTGATTTCGTTCATTTCTGAAGTGAAGTGTCGTTTCTTCTTGCCAGAAGCGCAGTGTTTGATGTATGCGTATTTCGGTTTGGTATCATCTGGTAATATGTTGACAGTCCATTCTGGGTTTTCTGTTCCCGTTGTTGGTATTTCTTTGACCTCTTCCATTGTTATTTCTTGCTCTTCAGCAATTTCGTAAATGAAATTGTCTGATATAGTACTGTCATCCATTATTTGAAGTACTTCGGAACTCTGTGCTTGGGATGTTGATGATGAAGTTTGCGGGATTATCTGAGAAAAGAGTATTCAAATAAATTTGGGGAAAAAATATATAAGTATTGATAGTTCTACTCCTGAGGAGCTAGTGGCTGAGGTATAACTACACAAGTTGATCGATGACAGGTTGAGCTACGCTTGACACGGTCGGCCCGTGGATGGGTGACCATAACGAGTGTTGTAACAACTGTTATTTATACTTTTTATGCAGTCGTTGCTTGTAGTCAGAAGCTAAATTCGATTTTGGACCAAATCCGTTCAAAAATCTTTCACGTTTTTTGATATTAGTAGGATAAGTTTTAAATTTCTTAATTTCAAACACAAATGCCATTTTTTTGGTACTGATAGTTTACACGATTTGATAATAATTGTTGCTAAGAGTCGCGTTTTATTACAATAAACTAAGATTTTAAATGAATAAAAAAGTGACCAAATATGAATGGGCTACTCCAAGATTATTTACTTTTTTAGTACCAAAACCAATACAGTAATTTTATATTAATCTATAAATTAATCTACCGGATCTAAACGCGTTTTTGGTCTAAAAAGTACAATCCCGTATGGTCTAGTGGCTAGGATACCTGGCTTTCACCCAGGAGGCTCGGGTTCGATTCCCGGTACGGGAATTCAAATTAGGATTACGCTTTTGTTGAATCTTTTTGTGTATTTTTTATTAACTTTTACTGATAATTAAATGATCTTTACATACTGAACATGTCATGCATGCCTATAATCTGTGCCATTATTATTTGAAAACGTAAATGTTAAGTTTTAAGGTAATTGTACTGTTGGAGTGCTAAATAAATAAAATAAATATTATTAAAGTGCAAAACCATGCTTACTTCTTGACATACGATATTTATGTGCCCGCGTGATAGAACAATAGCAATGTGCAAAATATTATAAATATGGAATTAAACTGGTAGACGGTGACTCGCCGGCCCAAAAATGCCCCCCCCCCCATCATAGCGCCACGATAGGCAGCGAGAGGCAACATCAGTGAGATAGGCTAAGGGTGTAGAAAGGTGCGACACCGATTTCACCATCGCCGGTCACAGACCCGGAGAGGAATTCCTCGTTATTACGCCATTAGACACTTCCACCCCCGAGCATATAGCTCTAGCGACCCCTCTCTAACCAGTTAAGGCAAGAAAGAGCTGGGAGTCCCCATTAAGAGTGACCCCCTGGGGCATTCAGGTTCCGTTTTGCTACTCACAAACAGCTCGCCACAAGCTGCCCTGCGGATATATGCTCCTACATAGTCCTTCAGACGCATTTTTTTTTAATATTACAAAGTTTGAAAAAGCATACTAATGTGCCATCTGGGTCAGAATTCTGGTATTTTACAGTGAAAGATGAGTGAATGGCAATTGGATTAAATTTGAAATTATTCCAATTCTCTTAAGCATTTTGCCAATATAATAATCGGAGGTTAATTGTATTGACCTTATGTGTACCGTTCCGTACTGAATTTCCAATAATTGTGTAGAAAAATGCTTAAGAGAATACGAAAATTGTCATTTTAAGCCAATTTTCATTCATTCATCGGCCGTTGTAAATATCAGAATTGGGGCCCGGATCATGCGTTATTCCCATGGTGAGGTAAAGACTAGCAACAAGGGGTATAGTGTTATTATTATTAAGTTACCTCTATTATCTGTCTCGGATCTGGCATCTTGGTGATGACTTGCTCTGATTGCGTGATGGAGGCCTCAGCTTTATCAGACTCGACCTTAACGACCCAGAGCTGTTTGCGCTGGAGATTCTTCATGGATCTGTTGACATTAGGATATCAAAGGTTAGAAGAAAATTATGTCTTTTGGTTAAGTTAGTATAAACAATCCTGATGGTGCTTTATCTATACTAATATATAAAGCTGAAGAGTTTGTTTGTTTGTTTGTTTGAACGCGCTAATCTCAGGAACTACTGGTCCAAATTGAAAAAATATTTTTGTGTTGAATAGACCATTCATCGAGGAAGGCTTTAGGCTATAAACCATCACGATGCGACTAATAGGACCGAGGATACAATGGAAAATGTGAAAAAAGCAGGGCAGATAAAAATCATAACTTATATCTTCTACCCACGGGGACGAAGTCGCGGGCAACAGCTAGTTCAGTATAAAATGTACTGTCAGCTGTGAAACTACCTCTCATAAATAAATAAATACAGGCCTATATGTCGAACTTTGGTTTATTAAAGTACAATGATGACTTGTAAAAGATTGTATTGTAATAGGGATGATGACAATTTTTTTTTTTGCAGTGTCCGTCTTGTACTTTTTTTGTATAATAATGGATACGTATTTTTTTATTTGTCCCGCAAACATAAATTGACCAAATTACAGTGAATGAAACTTACGCGTGACGTCACGATTGAGTATAAATTTTAAATTTTACTCGTTTGTTACGTCACAAGCCCCCTCTCCTAAACTTTAAAGCAGTTAATCTTTGTCAATTCTAGTTTTTCTGAAAAAGGAAAAAATACGTGTCTCATACTATTCAATTATCTAACTGAGGGACTAATGAGATTTTTTCTTTTTATACCCAGTCATCATCTCTATTCTGTCACTTTTTCATAGATGAAGTTTTGAAATGTTAGTTTTAGTCTATAAAAAAAAGAATTTCCTCCTCAAATACTCACAGGTATCCCAGGGTATCGACCAGCTGTCTGACATTCAGCCTGGATATATTATCCTGGGCCTCCTTCACCGGTTCAACGCTGTAGTTGTGCTCCATACGGATTATTTCAGCCACTGTAAAGATATAAGTATCATTCAATTATGTATTGCAAACAATATGTATGTAGGTATGTTGGGCCTAGGGTGGTAAAATTTGGTCGTTTTTCTTTTGTAGGATGTTTTCTATAATTCTCCCATCTCTAGTGCCTAGTAGGCCCGGGCTTATGGTGACAAAAATTTAGTATTATTTGCACGTCTTCTGTAATGTAGCACTTAAGTGTTAAATATGAAAGGTGTCTACAAAACGCATCCCGCAAAAAAATGTATGTAGGTATACATTAGTTTTTGCTCATAAATTTCAGTTATTTTAATACTTTTTAAAGTGAATTGGACGGTAAATTTCCGTTCACTTATTAATCGAACCTGACTAGTTTATATTTGATAAGATATTAAAAATGTTATAAACAATATTTGACAATCGAATTTTATACGAAAGTGTAATCTTTTTGAACAATGCTCAGAATTATGTTATACATGATTATTTGTATTTCACTTAGTAAAATTTGTAACCGTTAAAAAGTCCAAAAAACCTAAAAAAAAGGCATTCAATATTGGTTTAATAAAACTATCACACCCACGCACGTACACACAAGTCTTCTACTTTGCTTGTCTTTATTTTTTGATGATACCCCTTTAAGTTTTAACCCTAATTCAGGTATGAGAAGTGCACGTGTCCAAAAATTACGGCAGTTAAAGAAGAAGGAGGTCTTTGTCCAACAGTGGCATTACATACAGCCTTTTTAATTCTGACATTTTCTTCTATACTTTGTATCCTATTTTTTACCCATCTTATCCTAAATACTGTGATTTATTAATTAATAATCTACAAGATACACGCCTTTATCTAAATTACAAACAAAAATCTATTTAAAATGACAAATTATAAACTCATCTGTTGTCGCTATGTGTGCGTGCGATTGACAGCGATTGTTTATTATGCAAGCTTTAATTAGTGTGACAGTGACACACAAATGACAGCTGTGTTAGAACTCAACGTCACTGTGTATTTACAAGGGCTACACACTCATGACGAGGAAAGATGAGTTGAATTTACTATACTACTCCCTAAATCAATTCTAAATTATATTTGATCATTGACTAAGGCCCGAACATTAAATTAACTAGATTCTTCATCTAATAAATCGGTATGCTATACGAAACACATGCAGTCCGAAAATAACTTTTTACATGAGGCAACGCAAATTACGAATAACGACTAGTTTAATGATTGTATGCAATAATAAAAAAAATTATATGTGACAGTCTTCAATAGTATTTCAAAAAAACATACAACCTACCTCAAATATAAATTACTGAGCAAAACTTGATGAAATTTTTATGGGACCAAATAATAGCTGATTCGCATTAAATGAAAAAATAATCTAGAAAATCGGTTCATCAAGTCTGAGGTTCTGAGTTAACTTATAAAAAAACGAATTGAGAATCTCCGTCTTTCTTGAGTCGGTTATAAATGTATATTTGTCAATTTACATTCGACCGTTTCAGAAACAGAATATCACGAAAGGATAAATATTAATTCCCTCTTATCGTATGGTTGATGTACAACCTGGTGTCAGAGTTTAATCCGTCCGTAGACCTCTGACGTGACGCAACACACACTTGAACAATTCTCAGGTGTAGACACACCTGTTCTCTCACTCTGTTACTCTGTTTCTCAGGTGTAGAAACACCTCACGATGTTTTCCTTCACAGTATTCAACAAGTGATCATTACTTGCATAAATAAATTCAAAATACATTTTCGAGTGCCGGGATTCGAACCTACGACCTTTGGTTTGACAGTCCAACGATATTAAGCAATCATTGTTTCTAACTGTATCATGTCAAACAGCTGTCAAAATAACCTCAAAAAAATTTCGTACTAAGGAGTTTTGCGTCGTGAAATGTAAGCTTATTTCGGACTGCGTGAGCTAAACCTATCCGTATTAAATTGCAGTACCTTTGGGGGCTCCTTCAATGAATTTTTCGAATAAACCTTGATAGGACGGTCCCCTGCCAGGCCCTGCAATGAGGCAGAATTGTCACTTGCTATACTACGCTCTAAGATTTATTTACGATAAAGAGCGTCTACTTGTAAAAGTTTAGATCACGTATAATAAGATACAGGTACAATATCCTACTAATATAAACGCGAAAGTTTTTATGTATGGATGTTTGTTCCTATTTAACGCAAAAACCGCTGAAAGGATTTAGACGAAACTTGGTACAGACATAGTTTATAATCCGGATAAACACTTCTATCCCGATTTTGTGATATCGTGCGATAATTTTCAATTTGCTGTGGGCGGACTCGCGGGTAACAGCTATTTTATTTTTCCCGTCAAATGGGAATGAAGACATTTTTTTTCAGAGTCCGTCTTTCAGTTTAATACATACATAATAAGGGATGTGTTTTCATTTATCTTCAATAAAATAATGTTCGGGCCAATAGTTGTGTCAAAATGTACGTCTTTGTTTAAGCTAAACGATTTGGCGTTAAATAGGTAATTAATAGACAGTTACTCCGATAATAATTAATAAGAGAAACTTATTTAGTACATTTTGACATCACTTTATCATTTTAGTGCTACGTAACCAATGGCTAAAACGGGAACCCATTACTAAGTTACTACGACTCCTGTTGTCCGTCGTCACCAGATGGTATCTCATAAACCGTGATGGTTGGACGATATATTTATGTTGCAGCTGTTATAACAATAAATACTCAAAACAGACATTTTGTAAAGTTGAGAAACCAAAACCGTTATGACTGAATAAGCACATACGGGCTTGTAGACAAGTTACATCACTCCTGGCGCTAACGCTGACGAATCACTCAAATGTATTGAATTGACAAGTCAAAGTCACGTCACTTGTCGAAACGGAATGTCATTCTATACATTTGAAGTTTTCTAATGCGATGTAACATTGTTTGACTGGCCTGTTGGTCTAGTGGTTAGAGGTCGTGACTGCTATACCGGAGGTCGTGGGTTCGATTCCCACCCAGGACAAAAGTTTTTACGATGAGAACGATCATAGTACATAGTTCTGTGTCTGGGAGTAATATATCTATATTATACACCGTGATTTTTTAGTCGTCTTACAAAAGCAGCTCAGTTCATGTATCCAAGGGCTAGAACACGTTCATGTTAAAAAAAATAGGTATTTATGAGATTTGAATCAATTTAAAATGCAATTTTTATTCAACATTATGATGCAATTCGTAGTTTTTTAGAAACACAGTTCTGTTGCGAGCGCGGTCCGAGCCTTGTAACAATGGTGAGGGGCGCGGGCGGCGGCAATTTTATCATTTTTAAGAGTATTTTCAGATTTCTCTTGTTTAATTTTTCTTGGTACTTATTATCTTAGTTGATGATAAAAAAAAAATAATCGCGTCTAGGGGTATTTTACGTCGGATACATGAACTGGGCTTCTTTTGTAAGACGACTAAAAAATCATCGTGTATTTAGAAATAAATAAGTATGTTTATCAGTTGTCTAGTACTCATAATACAAGCTTTGCTTAGTTTGAGACTAGATGGCGTTGTTTGAAGGTTGTGAAATATTATTATTGTTCTACATCTACAATGTCAATTCATATTTGACATTGAGATACCTCTATAGTAAAATTCGTTACATTTTTTCTCAATGTCGTACGGAAGCTTTAACGCTAACAAATAGATTTGTCTTGCCTTAAAACCTTGACCTTATTCCATGGTCTAAGTTTTTTGTTACATTTTGATGACTAAAATATATACTGACATAATGTTTTTATTAATTACTTTATGTGAGTATTAATATCTTTTTTTTAAGGCTTTAAAAAGAAGGATGTTACAGTTTGACTGTATTTTTAACCTTATATTTGTGAAGTTTTTTTTTTTATGGCAACACTGGAATATGTTTAATAATTTACTTTTTTATCTTTTGGACACTTCTTTTATTTATTGAATGGAGTAAAAAATCAGTTGATACTAAATAAGAACATGGTACCTATTTATTTAAACTATGTATGGAAAACTTATTTATATGACTATTTCGGTATCCAGAATACGGAGTTTCTTCTTTAGATTTCTTTAGTCCAAAGATAGAAGTTGTCACTTATTTACACAACCTTTATCGACAAGTGACGTTACTATAATAGCACACATTTTACATACTCCATCTTTGACCATATACATTGAAAAATGTATATTTTATTTTTAATTAAAAATACACGTCTAAATTTGCTTACAAATCTATTTAGCAGACTAATACGATTTTGTTAAGTCAAATACCTTATTAAACTCTATATGTATATAATTTTATTCGTCGACTTTTGACTATCCTACAAAAATATAACTGTCTGAACTTACTTTTCTTGTCGGCTGGACTCTGTGCGATGGTGGGCTTGTCCTGATGGGCAAGGAGTTCTGGAAGCATTGGCGAGTCGATCCAAAGACCCTGGTTGTCCAACTCGAAGTGGTACCTGTAGGATATATTTTTTATTAACGCGACTCCCTCACTGAGGAATTTAACCCTTTTGTCGCGGGGTGGTTCACAAAAATACAAATCACGAGCACAAATGACGGCCTCCGTGGTCGAGTGGCGCACGCACCGTTTTCAAGGTGTCGCTAACTCTAAGGTCCCGGGTTCGATCCCCGGTCGGGTCAATGTACATTTCTACCTTCTACCTTCGTTGTATCTGAATTCCATAACACAAGTGCTTCAGCAACTTACTTTGGGTTCAGAAAAAAAAGAACAATAACACCTAGACTCAGAACAAGCTTTCGTGGATCACTACTTGTCCTACGCGGGGATCGAACCCGCGACACGACGCGCAGAAGGGTTTGACGTGATGACCTCAACAACTCGGCTATCTGTACAGTCAGATCATTGTTATAGGATTGCTTTGCTGTGTGGGGGTTGGGGTGAAAGTGAGGAAGAATAAAGCATATATATCAGGATCGCCCGATTATCTTCAGACCCAATTAGAGTCCTTAATTATGAGTTGTCGTGGCGTAATCCCGATAAATACGGGTGTGTAAACCGTTGTATCATTTACTAGTTTTTATACACTCCCTTTCTTGTTTGTTTGTCGTTGAGGTTAGATTTTTGTAACTCAATTTTGAGACACTTCCTGATAAGCTAGCAGGCTGAAATTTTCACTGTAGCTTCAAATCCGATGACATTGCAATTTACAACTATAAAAACGGGTGGACCGATTTTGATAAAATTTTAATGGATGACATTTGAAAACTTGGGTTTTTTTATATTTTAAATCTATTTATCTCTTACCCGCACAGCTGTAGGCTGACGTGTCTCCAAAGACACTCGCTCTCTTCCGCCATAGCGCCGACGATCCAGTCCTGTCGTTTGTTTTCATTGTCAGTCGATATATTTGCACTGGAAAATTAAATATAATATATTTTTACAATATTATTGGGACTAAGCAAAGGTTGATACAGTATTTTCTTCATGTAAACTTGTTAATTTTCACGTTATTTCTACGGAATCCTGAAATATGTAGATGATAGTTATCTGTATATTTGTTAGTGCCGTATTATCCATAAGGCACTTTAGGCCAGTGCGTAGGGGCCCACTATGACCAGAGGCCCACCACTATGACTAGGGGCTCAGCAGTCTCGATGAAACAACAAAAAAATACGAAACCACGGTAGAAGCCCATATTTAATTGACACTATAAGACTAACAGTGCCTGTCTTAATAACTGTGGCCAAAGTAGGCATCTAGAAAAAAGCTCGATAAATTTTTCACTGAATGAAAATAACTTGAACCAAGGGGGCCCCACTCCCTTGTTGCCTCGAGGCCTCGGGGCCCCTGGGCCCCTAAATCCGGCCCTGTTTACTGCTAGCTAAAATCAAAAGCATCATTCTCAGCAACATTATTATTATTTTGCAGATATATGTTTATGAACTAAACACATGTTAATTTATTTACATTTGCACTATCTATGTAGTATCTAACATTGATGTCACAGTTGTAACTGAGAACAGTATAGCCATATGTACAAACACAATGATTGTTATAATAACAATAAGTTGTATGATTATTTATAAAGAGTTATCTTAGAAAATTTTGTAAAATTGAAATATTTTGTGATATTGTGTTAGTGATAAGAGTTTATATTTGAATGTAGGTTTTATTAAAAATGTTTTTAGAGAGACCTCTATAGCTAGCTAAGGTAATTTAATTCCAAATTCAGTGATAGTTTAAAAAGATATTTTGTTTTTTAATTGAATTGATATCTTAAAAATAATAATTGGTCTTCTTGAACAAATATAATTTATAGGAGGCTATCTGATGGCTTCTCTGTTTGAGATAAAAATCAACTTTTTTTCAAAGGAACTACTTCCTCGAATATATAAATGGGATGTAACTTCATCTGGCAGGTACATGTATTGAGATATATCTAGACCCCAAAAATGGGCAGTCTTACCGCTAAGTGCAAGTCCTCCTTCTCAGTCACTAACAACTAAATGGCATTCATAGGCTTATGACACCAAAAATCAAAATTTATTATTTATAATATTACAATAATGACTCTACTTGCAGTTTAGTTTAGTAAAATGACTGCAACATGTTAAAAATAACAAGCATTTGATCCTTTACCCAATATTGTATCTTAGGATCAGCAACTTGCATTCAGTAAGTAGAAAGAGAATTCTGCTTAACTTTAAAAAGATAAGGATAGGCTTATGCCCAACAGTGGGATATATATCAACTGGTATTATGATCCTTTGCTATATTAAATAAGGTCTAATTTAGATATTGGTTCTTATCAGAATAGTGTTGTAATGTTATCAATACATATACGTATATACCACAGTTTATCATAATTTAGTATTTTATAGTAAGTTAACATTTGTATAAGATAATGTTGCTTGTGTTCAATAATAAATGGGTTTTCGTTAGTATTAGGCAAGGATTTTGGACTTAGATAAAATTGTTAGCTGTTTTTTTTATTTGAGATGTTATACCAGCAGTGTAATTATTGATTATGATTGGGTTGTATTTATGATCTACGTAATGATTTTTATTGTGAGTGAATTTTGCCCAGCAGTGGGGTTTTTTCACAGGTCAATATTTTAGCAATATTAAATGGTTTTTTAAATCCATTTTATTAACTAAACTAAGATATGGTGAATACTTTGGGTTATAAGACTGTAAATAATTCTGATTATATTATTTTCTCTAACAAATGTTTCATCAATAAATCACTATATTGTTTAAGGTGTTTATGTGTGTGTATAACTGGTTTACGTACTTAGTTTCACATAGCAACAAAATATTTCATTTTCCTTATTACAAATTTTAGATATTTTTCTATTGAAGTTGTAGAAGTAAAACTAGGCTTAAGCTATAGTTCCAAATCAACTAATAACATTTTATATTCAAAGTTGCACTACAGAATTAGTATATTATTAGGACACAACTGCAAAATCTAGTACAATACATAGAAATTCAAATAATAATCAGAAAAAATCACTTGAAAAGAAAATATAGATGATTTTGTACAAAGTAGGTTTCAGCAGTTACAACCTTATATATTCTACATCATTAGTTACATGATTAATCCCCACCGAACCACTATTTTTAAGGCCAATTACAAATTTCATCACTTATATGCAGTTTTCACATTTTATGATAATCTGAACATTTTAGTAAGAGCATTTAAGGATGAATAACCAATAAAATTAAACATTTATAGCTAAAAAATGGCTTTGATATGCAAAATACTGAAGCGAAAACACATAATAGCATTATGTTTACTATTATTTTTCCACTTCATTTTTTCGAGGTCACTCGAGCTAACCATAGACATTTTACAAAAGCCACAAAAGGCACGAATAAATATTATATTCAAGAGTTTAATAAGACCAAAACAAACTCACTTGTAGAAGGAAAAGCTGCAGATAACATCGTATTCTAAATTACAGCCTTCGACCACACACTTTAGAGCACTCATTATGGAATGGAAGCGCGCAACCAAAAATGGACACCTCACGATCACATCATAGTAGCAAAGTTAAATTAACAAAATAATAACATTTAGCGCCCAAACCAACTTTCAAACAAACTAATTTGATGGATCTTTAGAAAATTATCAATCAAATGTCGAAATTGACGTGCTGTCACGAAAAGTCGAAAATTTTAACAAATGCGTCAAACGCGTGCCATGAAATGGTGATGTAATTCGGCGGCAAAGTGAATGGCAACATTGGTTCATCAAATCGATTGTTGAGAATCGATAAGGTCGTGTTACTTTAATCGGATGAGGTTTTATTTGAATGATTGAATACTTAATAACGTTATTTTTGTACTTTTTATATATTAAAAGTTTATCAAGCATTACGTCACATATTAAGGAGGCAAAATGAGAAATAAATAAAATCTGTTTACATCATATTTTTTTATTAATTATCGTTTCACATGAACTAATAGACCTTACCACTTGAGATAAACTAGTTTTTTTAGCTAACGAACAAGTAAATGTATATTTCAAGTCGGAAATCATGGACTCCACTTAATTTGAAAGCATTTTAAGGTTACTTAATTGTGACTAATAACTTAAAGTAAGATAATTACTCAACCACGTCGTAGTGTTACAAAAAATAATGTTTGTATGAAGCTGCACTGTCAACAAAAAGGTTTTTATTTTTAAAGAATCGATTTTTAATGTTGCCAGTTATCTTAATTGACCAACAACAACAAAGTTTCTCTTTTTGTCTATGACTGATACATAGAAGATATAAAAATAGATAAAAATTACTTATTATTTATTAAGATAAATGAATCAAACTATTTGAACCAATTATCATAAATTTATTACATGTTTTTTCAACTGATTACAGTACAGAATGTCGAGTTTGAAATGGTAGATTTCTGCCGTTAAAGATTTCCTTTGTTTGTAAACCGGATGTTACGTAAGACCTAAATATGGGTGTGTCGATTTTAGGTTTCACATCTCAGATAAACACATTTTAGATGAGGCATATATTCTCAGCACATTGTAGCCCTTGCAATAAGAATAAAACAATGTCAGGTGTCAATTCACTGACATTAATTTGTCACGTTTTGTCAGAAAGTATGTCATTGATCTAAGTAGTCAAAGTCAAATTCTTTTTGACTGAGGTCAAATCTTAGCAGAGATCATAATGCTTGCTTTAATGAGCTATTCGTTTATAGTCATATATACATATGTAGATAAATAGATTCCATCTTCGCTTGTTGCTCAATATTCTAAAAATAGCATTCGAGCAATTATCGACTTTTGGGGTTAGGTAACAAAAATACCACGCAATCATTTTGAAGTTGACATTTGTTTGTCCTAGTCATAACTAGCGTTATTTTGACACTTAATTTGACCTGAAAATGACCTGGAAGGTTTTAGGATTCATAGAAAACATTTTGAATAAAAATGTGTGTTAGGTAATTAAAAACCTATTCGACAATGCGGCTGTGTAATTTGTTCTAAGACTTATGGTTGACCTAAATATATACAGAATGTATAAATTACTATAAGTTAGATCAATCTCACACTCTTTCTTTTAAAACCAGTCTTTCTATCAAATTATTAACGAATAAATACATATCCAAGTATAAGAATTAGATTACGAAAATTAATTCACTGTGGATGGATCAAAGATGGTTGCAAAATTATTATAGACTATAGTGAGAAAGAGAGAGAATTATCCTGCTTGTCTAAACTATACTTATGTACTATGTTATGAAAAATATAATAGCGAAACATAATTTGTACTCATGGGCATTTTTATTTTATGCATTATGTACAAGATGTGTTCAGTGTTACCCTCATAAATATAGTGGGTCTGCAGTTATCGTATTATTTATAAATCGGGGTGGCAGATCGGAGTGTCCTCAAAAATCTCAGTGAAAATAGTAAAATCAATACAGTTTTTTTTCGTTAGCTTTTTTAATTTGAAATATTTTTATTTTTTTTCGGTCTTCAATGCTTTGAGCGACTGTGTCCTAAATTACTTATTCTTTCGCTAAAGTTGCTTAGTTAGTTCAGATACCGGTTTTTGGAGAATGAGTTGTTATCAGAAAAATTGCGATTCAAGAGATTAATTTGAATTTAATATTCATAATCAATTCGATATGCGGGGCACAAATGCGTGAAAACAGAGGTTTGGAGGGAGGAGAAAGCTTCTGTCCAACAGACTTCATATTTTAAGAAACAACCTTTTAGGAACTCGGCGTAATTTTTTGGAAAATCTTAATTTTATAATGAAAATATAATAAAATTAGGTTAGACCTTAAAAGGACCATTTTTCTGCATTAATTGTATTTGTTCCGAACCCAAAGTAAGTTGCTAAAGCACTTGTGTTATAGAATTCAGATACAACGAAGGTAAGGTACCACAAACACCCAGACCCGGGAAAATAATAGATAAAGAGAAAATAATAATAGAAATGTGAATTTTTACATTGACCCGACCGGGGATCGAACCCAGGACCTCAGAGCTAGCGACACCTTGAAGCCGGTGCGTACGCCACTCGACCACGGAGGTCGTCAAATTGATGAAATTGATATGTATTAACCCATTCAGTGCCGAGCCCGCCCATCGGCGAGCAATTTTTTTTAACTTTCACGCCGAGACCGCCCATGGGCGGTTTGATTTTAAACTGCAATAACTTTACGAAATAACGTCAGAAAGTAATGAGATAATGTGTAAAGATTTGTTTTATTAATATTGATTTGCAACTCAAATGGCCTGCTGATATTTGAAGTTTTGAAAAAAGGCAAGATTTTATATCAGAGGTCCTAAACATTTGTAAATTTTAGTACGACTAACGGCTATTATTAAGTTATGTAAAAACTTCTCTGCTCGCTACTTCTTAAGCATGAATTTCGTGTATAAAAATAAAGTGTTATCATCTATTTCACATAAAGGTGTAAAACCTTCGAAACATTGATCAACAGAAAGTTCTGATTAAGTTGTGAAATATACTAAGAAAAAACATTTGGAACGCCTCTTACTTAAAAAAAACCCTTCGGCAGGGTTTATTTTGGCCTAAAACGTCCCAGACAGCCGGCCGGCACTTCTGCCGGTCGGCCGGGCCAAAACAAAGGGCTGGCTGATAAAAGCAATGAAGGCTTATATTATGCGTTCGCGTTATCTTAAGTCAAATTAATAGCATTTTCTAGGATTTTTTTGGATGCGATATCAAACGATTCATGTCGGAATCTGCAGCTTCATGCCGAAAACGCCAATGGGCGGGCAAAAATACATAATTAAGATGCCGGGACCGCCGATGGGCGGGCTGCATAGTACAGTATGGCGGCAACTGGGTAATATTGTTACTCTTTAGATCGGCAGCGAATGGGTTAAGTATGTTTGTTCAATTTTCCTCCGTGTTTCGGAAGGCACGTTAAATTGTGGGTCCCGGCTGTCATTTTTACATCTTTGACAGTCGTTACAGGTAGTCAGAAGCTTGAAAAGTCTGACAGCCAGTCTAACCTAGGGGTATCGTGTTGCCCAGGTAACCGGGTTGAGGAGGTCAGATAGGCAGTCGCTCCTTGTAAAACACTGGTACTTAGCTGAAACCGGTTGGACCGGTAGCCGACCCCAACATAGTTGGGAAAAGGCTACAAATAATTTTTCAAATTAATTTTAATTTGTATATATAATTTTAATTTTTAATTTAATTTCAATTTTACAAATATTTATTTCACACTTGTGCACTTGTGCGCTAACACTGACAAATCCCTCAAATGTATTGAATTGACAAGCTGACAAGTCACGTCACTTATCGCAAATGACTGTCGATGCCGTTTTCATTTGAGTAGCTTCAAAGGGATTTGTCAGTGTTAGCGCGAGGAGTAATGTGTCCGCAGGCCCGAATAGGCAAGCCAACTATTCTTTTCATCATTTCTGTTGCATATATCTTCTTTTTATTGTTTGTTCAATGAAATACCTGGTGTCTGAGTTTTAACCAGTCCCGAACATGGCTTTGTACACCCTTGAAGATTTCAGGTTTCCTCATGACGTAGTTATTTTAATTAAATTCGAAATTCTTCGAAATTTATATCATTGGTGTGCACCGGGTTCGAACCAACGACCTTTGATTTGGCAGTCCAACAGTCATACTACTATTTTATCTCTGCTTTCCTCTTCTTTTGTCAACTAAGAACTGACAGGTAGGTGTTGGTATATTCATCTCAGGAGGCAAAGGTAGAAAATAAAAGACAAGAATTGTGGTTTTATTATTAATTTATTTAATTCAAATATAATATGTATATTATTTTAACTTACAGCCATTAACTGCGTCTTACGACAAGACAGTGATCGCTAAAATGCAAACTTTTCATTAAAATCGTCCGTGAATTAATAATACATACACCTGTCTACGTCACTTCGACGAAGCGAACCTTAAAAAATCAATTTTTACTTAATTTCCAAACTAACCTACCTACATTGACTAACTTTTTGAAACAATCTACGCAATTATTTTTTTATTATTTTACAACAACCAAAGTTTTACCGAAAAAAAAAATAGTGACAACAAAATCGAATGCACTGGAGTAATAATTGAACCTACTATGAGTCGGTGTGCACAATGGTTTGCGTTTAGTTACACATTTATTTAAAAACAAACTGTTCTTATGACTTAAAAGATTGCACAAATATCACACGCTAATGTTTGTGCGTGCAAAACATGGCGTCTGTCATTTCATAAGTGTCGAAATGGCGGCAACGCAGACCATTGTACACATCGTTAATAATATTAGCAAGCCTTAACTTTATTAGCAAGATATTTTTTTTTTATATTTTCCGTTTATACAGTAAACCTACGTGTTTTTTAACACCTGTCTTCTTCACCTTTGGCGCGCTTACGATACGAAAAAAATTGCAACAAATTAACTTAAAAACAACTTAACAATTATCCCGCCATTATTGCGACGTCGCACTTGTATGCGAGGGAGGTTTTAGAGTTAAAACAAGAGGCATCTATTAGAATATATTGAAAATATCAACAACCAAAGGCTGAAGGAATATTTTACAATTTATACGACGACATCTATTGTCAAATTACCGAAACTTTTTGATTATTGCATGAGAATATTAATTTATTCTAAAGCGTCCCGCCGTAACGAATGAAATTTTTTATTAAAATTGTTTGTTGACGAATTTTCGCCTTGGCAAAAAGACTGCATACAATTTGACAAACAAAAACTGTATTAATAAAATTATCGCTTTACCAACGACTCTTGAGACAACTAGAATTTAAAAATCTCCACTTACCGTCAAATATATTTTGACGATATCTCATACAAACACGACGGCGCAGCTATCGATCGCTTCCATACAAAATTTACCTCGATACAATGTAAAACAGACAACTGTTATACAATTTACAATGCATCTCTATGGGGACGGGCAAACGAAACGGGTGAAACGTTTGGTGACACAGAAATCATTGAATGTAATTATTTATCATCTGAAATTCTAAGTGCACTATCGTGGTGATTAATGCTCAAACCATTCCTATATGAAAAGAGGATGTGAATAAGAAGGTATTATTTTTTTTCTACAGGAGGTTCATTATTGATAAAACTTCAATAGGTTCAAGTGAAAATTGACCAATAGGCCAATGTTGAGACTTTACGATTTGCACATGTATTAAATTTAATGCCTGCATAATAACTCAATTTCTGTTGCTAAATCAATCATTCAGAGATTTAAAGGCAAACTAATATTGAGCTTAACTTTGAGTAAGTTCTTAAGCAAGTCTTACTAGCGGATGGTTGATGTACAACCTGGTGTCAGTGTGTACACAGCCTCTAGGCCTCTGAAGCGACTTAAAAAGGCATTATGTTAATTTAAAATCATGAAAGTGCTGTAAATATGACTAAGAAAATTTACTTAACTAGTTGCTGCCTAGATTTCTGTGTCAAACAAACTTATAAGAAACCTTAAAACATTTAATAATAATTGTATAGGAACTATTTTTTTCAGGGTAGAAGCGATCTAAGCGTAACTAGATGTATTTTTTTTTATTTTTTATTCATAATCCTAGTGTAGGTATATATATTATTAAACAGTATTGCATTGTGCTCTTGGTGTGTAATAATAAAATATTTGACTGTTGATAATTGTCGAATAAAATCATAAATTTTATTGGTATGTTCAAAGCGGATAATTTTAATACACAGACCAAGAGTACATGGCACAACAAAAAAAAATAAAAATAAAAGCACACTTATATACTAGAAAAAAAGAGCCATTTTCGCACACCAGCTTCAGTTAACATGAATCATATACAGGTTTTAATATATATTATATATTATTGGCTAGCTTTTGCATCCGAATTGAATTTATAGCTTTATTTTCAACTTATTGCTGAACCGAAAGTTTGCCAGCCATGATAGACAGCGTGACATATAGGGGCGATGTTCCGTGTGTTATATTGAAGATTTTCACAACCTCATACAATACATTATCAGATTGGTCTCACATTGAATTGGTCAATTCCCTGAAATTACGTTATAATCATCAGTTAAGTTGCCTATGCAATTGATTTGTTTCAAGCGATAATCAATTCGCGCAAATGTATTACAGTGACAAGTTGCGTGATATATCGAAAATAGTTGTCATTTGTATACATATAAACGAATTATGCCTGTCTGTCTGGAGTAATCGGCCAATGTTAAATAGATTTTATTAATAAGTTCAGACAATTGATAAGGCAACAATTTATTCAAAGACCCATTTTATTATTATTTGCATTTAATGTATTTTATTCAATAAATACTGAAGGATTTCTTTATTGTAATCACATTGTAAATTACTAAGGCCTAATAATGTTACAAATATCATAAGAACATGCAAAGTTGGGTTTTCAATCAATCGAATCAGCTGTGACTATGATGATTATAATAGTTACTATATACCAGCAGATAGTACTATTAATATAGTCACCTCTCTAGAAAAAACAAGTTTTTATTAATATAGATAGCAATTTAAATGAAAATCATACTATTTAGATTATCGGCTATAAAATTCAATTCGGATTCATAATTTTGGACATACCACAAATACACACCCATACATAAAAGAAACAAAATCTTGAGCAATGTTAGTGTTATAACGACGACATTAGGAAACGATTTTCATGAATTGTTTTAAACGACCTCCCAACGTATTAAACTTACAATTTTATCATTAGAACCAAGCTATGACTATTAAGGGGGTTAGCTGTAAATTGAAATGATAAAATTGTGATTTTGATACAAGACTTTGCCGCCATTGTCCTGGGACCAGGCAAGTGTCGGCAAAACATCATGCTTTTTATACTAACCGGTTCGATTCACACAGAATTTAGTTTTATCATGTAATTATTGCGAAAATCTAGCTTCTAAAAAGATCTAAGATCACTAAACTCACGATATTAATCTATACAATTGTATTTTGATTTAAATGAGAATAGGAACGTCACCAACTGTGTAACAATCGTATCTAATATGATATTTTTGAAGTTTTCACACACAACAGCAACTTATTCCCTAATAATAAAAAAATATAACTTACTAATTGGTTTTAAATATTAACCAGCTCACACATTACACGAAAGTGTGGACGGATAGCGAGTACAAACATTCCTTCAGTAAACCGACAAACATCAATCTAATGCCAACATTGGGGCGACGTTATGTGCGTAAGGCGACCGCAGATGTACAATAATATTGCACAGTAATATTAATTGTGGAATATTATTGACTGTATACCATTAATATTGAAGTCGTTTTCCGAGTTCATTATTTATTGGCCAAAGTAATTAATCGACTTCATAACGAGAATGTCACAATACAAATTCCTGTACCACCATTAGTTTGAACATTCCTATGTTAAGAGTATATAACTATGGAGATGTGCATTCCTATTCTCTTTTTAATCATGTTTGTATAGACCTAGTTATTACACTAAAGCTATTACATTGTTTAACCATATGTATGTAACCTATCCCGAGTTTGAATATTAACTATGTCTTTCGGGACAATTTGAGTGCTATATCTAACCAGCGGTTTCTCGAATGATAACTAACTTTATTTTTTTTCGTTTGTCTCAGCATGAGACTGAATATCAGTTTCTGAAAGACTAGAACTTTGAAATCTGACTTTAGGCCCTGTAATTGGTTGTTGACCTTTCGTTCAACCAATTACTGACATGTTTTATACTTTTGACAGACAATGATATTATATTCAATCGTTCAGAAACTTAAGTCCATTTAAAATTAAGTAACACTCGAGAAATTCAGTTTAAAATCAATGAAAATCGCCTCAAAAATCATTGGATTGATATTCAAACGGTATATTTTTAATCCCATTTACAAAATAGCACCGAAACTACATAATATTTGTTGGCCTACACATTTCGTGTCACCGTTTGTCGTCAAACCAATGCGTCAAACTGTTTGGATACCGTACTAAAATAACTGTGTGCTCGTTTATAAATACGTGTGGCAGTATTTCGCAGACCGTTTCGGACGTTGAACATGTATGTGATAATAAATCGCTTAAGTCTTTTAATATAATTGCTTAAAGTTGATAGAACTCCAAGTTAGTTCATGGCTCACTTAGTTACACTTAAAGCCAGTTATTATTATTGTATAAGGCAAGTTTTACCTATAGGTAAGACTAAGATTAACTATTTACTTTTAATTTACCTTAATCCCGAATACTGGTGTCGTTTTAAGACGTTGTTTTATACGTGTCACATTCTACTGGCCGATCAGAATATACGTTGACGCTTCTACTTATGAATTATAGCACAAGTAAATAATAACATAAAGTCGTACAGTTTAAAGCTTGCAAAGGCTGAACCAATAACGACAATGAAAGGTTTTTAAGGTAGTGTAAATGTCACTAAGATTTTTAAACTTTTAAAAATACATTGGTCTCCTGAATCGTCTAGCGAAGTAACTTGACAGCGTCTTAAAAGCGACTGACGTCTCAACATTCGGTTATTATTCTATAAATACAATTTTGTGCTCGAATACATTTAAACATCGAATCTCATGCTACAAACATTATTCAAACAGATTTTCATGTATCAAATAACTATTATTATTACTTTCACAGTCAGCTAGGCGTTGTAACTTGGATTTCTACCTACGTTGAACACGACTAAACATCAAAACTGACACACATCGCCAAACAAACTACGGTCTGCATAAAAATTAAAAAGTATACTAAAAAAGAAACCATTAAGTATTTTAAACATCGAGTATGCTTCACACAATCTCGCAAACGTTAAAATTTCTCGCATTTCTGAAAATCCAGTCTTCTGACAATTATACATTTTCTTTTTTTTTTAACTATTTATTTTCCGTTTATACATGACAATACTCGGCTGTACAAGTTATACAAAACAATTTTATGATCGCAACATATATTCTAGTTTTTTTTTGTTAATTCTAGAGATCGAGAACGTTGTGTAGGAGTAATCGAGTGGGTGCTACTCGAGTATCTACACTCATAATCGATACTTGAGGTTAAGTACGCTCAAGACAACTCAAGGCAAGTATACTTAGCGAAGTATAGACTGAGTATGGCGGCTTAAACTTGAGTAACATTTAAGTTTAATCCGTGTTTCGCTTAATAATATCACTCGAGTTCAACTGCACAGTCGGCGACAAAAATCTATTTACACAATCTCATTTTGGAGATAGTATTTTTCACTTGTATTAGTATGTTTTGACTATATTTGTTGTCAAACCGTTTGTTACATAGCACAACAGCAAATCATTCGACACAGTCGTTATAGTATACTGTTGTTTTGTTTTGAAAATCTAATTCGTGTTAATAGATTTCTATTGGCGACCATACCAATACATTTCGACAACCAACAGAGTCATAAGAAAACCTTAACATCTAAAACTCGAGACCAACTAGAGTACACACACTCGAGAATCCAAGATGGCGAATGAAAAAAATGCGAGGATTGTCGATGTCGCAGCACCAAAGTCGCCACAGATAAAAAATACTTAACCTACCAAAGACTATGACAGTTTTTCTTTTATGTCATTTTGAATTTAGCAAGATGCTTGTCGTGTATATTTTATACAATGTCAAAAATATATAAATATATAGTAATATTGTTTATATGGTAGTACATACTTACTCTAGCTATATAGATGTCAAAACTGATAACGCGTGAACATACAGCGTAGCGTTGCTTATTGTCGATGCATATAAGCTGGAAAGATGGAGAAACAACAAGTTACTGACCTATTATAGACAAGTGATTGATTTATAAAATATAACTTAAATTACTACTTATAAAACATAATCCTCTTTCTTTGAAGTTGAATGGATTTGCGGAAATTTTATGGATAAACGACATACACACGGGTAACACCTATTTAATAATACGAATATTATGAAGCAACCGCAAATTACTCTCATTTTGATGACATAAATAAAAATTTAATCTTAATTGTGATGGGAAACATCACATTTTAGATTAAGGACCTCAACAAGACCCCTGTGTTGGACTGCCTTCCCTTTATAAGCCTTAAAGTATCGGGGTTTCTTCCGTGGAGTTTATCAGGCGAATTAAAAGAGATTTAAATAAAAATAATGATGTGTTAGTTCTCACCTAGGCTCCGAACGTTTCCGTCGAGTGTCGCCAGAACGAACCACTAAGTGTCACAGCACTATATTATAATAAAGTATATATAGAAAAAGAAAATGCATCCGATATACTTTTTAATCTACACTTGTGTTAAGCACACTGCACTTTTGTCTTTAATATGTACACGAATCACTGCTTTGCTGCGAGCTGCTTGGGTTCCGCTTCTGGCTTCGATTTTGGCGTTGCTGTGGAGATTTAATATATTCGTTAATCACACTAGTATAAAGAATGCCAAAGTTTATGAATGTATATTTGTTATCTCTTTTAAACAAATAGACCAATTTCAATGAAATTTCTTCTGGAGGTAGCTGACACTTAGAGCTTTTCATGAATATGGATTCCAAGAATTGGTATCTAAAACGGGTCGGCGTAACATCTCTTCCATAGTTTTCTATATGACGTCATCTCGCAAGAACAATCTTTGCTGCCATATCGTCTTTGACACAATCTGTTCATCGCTTCTTTGGTCGTCCCCTACCCCTATATCCATCCACATCCATACTCAACACTGAGGAAGGCCTCACCACATGATTCTCATTCCTCCGCCAAACTTTACTGACCATCTACCTCTGTTTAAACAGATAACTTTCCTGTCCAGCCAAAGGTTGTCAGGAAGATATTGCTTTTAGCGATGAGACCGCCATAATTGTACCCTAACACTGTATGTATAATGAATCACTGAATTCAATTCTAATCTAATCTAACATAGCCATACTATCACAGCCGGTTGCTAATCCAGTCCTGTATTGATGTGGTGTGCAATAACATAACTATTCTATCTATGTATCTATCCATATGTGTATGTATGTGTGGGTGTGTGAGTACGTACGTCGTGGGCGCGCGTTGGCGACGACGCTCTGCGCGCCGCAGGAGCCGGCGCGGCCGCGGTTGTTGTTGCTGCTGGCCGGCGCCGCGCCCGAGCCGCGCAGCGACACGTGCTTGCTGCGGGGGGATATACTACATTATATGGAGCTCTCACTCGGATGAGGCGGTTCGAAACTTATTTGATACCTTGTTGATTTGTATACGAAAAAAATACATTGAAAATTTTAAGCGCGCTCTGCACTCGGTCGCGATTCCACCGAAACGAACGGGGAACGGTGCGAAGCGTACGCGAGAATCCATCTACACACGCATTTCGCGGCTTTCGCGGACTTTCGCGCCGCGAGTGTAGAGCGCGTTTTATACTTATATTGCTATTGAAAACATTACTACAAACACACAAATTTGCGTGTCCCATATAGATTAGCTCGGTCCAACTGTGGCACACTGTAAAAATTCGTGGTAACCCGTTACAGCTATCCATTTTGTCGATGTAATGAGACCGCCACACATGGTTTTTTGTAGAGGTTGTTGAAGATTTGTATATTTGTTTACGTGGCAGGGCCCTGCCCCTGCGACGCCAGCGACTCGTTCAGTATGAGTACAGACGCAGTACCTGTTCCTATGCGCGGCGGCGGCGCGGTCGCTCTCGGACACGGAGCGCGTGCGGTCGTAGGGCCGCGCGTGAGGCCCGCGCCCGCTGCCCTGCCCCTGCGCCGCCAGCAACTCGTTCAACGCCGGCTGACGGGACAAAAACATATATTGAATAAACTTCGGTAACAGATAATACTCAGTTCAAGTCCAACAAGCTCGTACACAACTGGAAATCTTAATAGCGCATGATTATCGACCCCTGTTAGTGTTTTTTATAATATATCCTTTGGTTCTAAAACTAAACGAGCGATCTCGATACCCGTGGCATAGTGAGCCTTGATGGCCCTTAAAAAAAAATTGGGGCCCCTTATAATAAATACAAAATTTTCACAATAAAAATATTCGCAATGAAAAAAAACATGTACATTTTCGTCATCCATTGAATACGGAAGACTAAGGACCAAGTCTTGTGTCCAAATTCAGAGAAACCATGTCCTGCAATAAACCAGGGTAGGCTACATTTCTTTTCAAGTTGGATCATGCACATGGTACGCAAATTTGATTGAAATCAGGAAAGTAGTTCAGAAGTCCATCGCGGACAAACAACGTGATACGTAATTTATAATTATGTATTGCATATGCTTACTAAGATAACGTTACAAAGAGTGTGGGTTAGATCATACCTCGAGCACCCTAAAGTCCTCGATGCTCTGGAAGTTGTCCAAGTAGGCCTGCAGCTTGGCGTCCACCTGCAGAGCGCCCGCGTGCTTGTAGTACTTCATGAAGGCCCAGAACTTCTCCAGCCCGTATAGTTGACCTGCATACATATATACATTTTAGTTATATGTACACGCTGCTATTCACTAGAATCCGATGTAGCTTGGTGGTATCGAAAAGTGATGATTGTATTGAACTCTCAATCTCCGGGTAAAGCAGTCGGGGCCACTAGCCCCTTTTTTACTCGAGGGGCAACTATCAGATACTAGTTTCACAGCTAAGCATACTCAACCAGCTTACTTTGAAACTAGTCAGTTCAACTGGTCAGTCAACTTTAGACTTGTATGACATTACGATCACGCGAGATCCGCCTGGCCTGTTGATGTGATACCGAAGGTCATGGCTTCCATTCCCACCCAGGACCAATGATTGTGTCATGAGCACGATCATTTGTTTGAAATACATAAGTATGTTTATCAGTTGTCTAGCACTCGTAATACAAGCTTTGCTTAGTTTGAGACTAGATGGCGTTGTGTGAAAGCTTACCCTTCTCGTAGTCCGCGACGGTCTCGATCTGGAAGTGCTGGTACAGCTCGGGCCGGAACTTCCGCTCGAGTCCGTACGAGTAGAAGCGGAACAGGCATTCCAAACCGTAGCGGAAGCCCGCCGACGCGTCTTCGTTGGCTAGCGTTCTGTTGGATCATCACAATTTATTGTAATAACACTCTAAATAATATAGCAAAAGAGTCGAAAGTGAACCATCTGTCTTGCCGGAGCAGCGGAATTGTCTGAAGAGATTACCGTGGCCCCAGTACATATCAGACAAAAGAAGTATCATGGGTGGGTTTTCAACAGTACAGCCTGGCACTACCTACCGCTTAACGCAAAGCAGAGTAATTTTATAATAACCCATCCGAAAAAAAAGTCACTTGCAGCAAGCGATCAAACGAGTTTTTCGATCTCGGCGTAGGACATGCATGCGTGTAATCCACGAATGCTTGTCCTGAGTCTGGGTGTCTTTGCGTATGTGACTTGAATGTTTGTGATACCCCCCGCGATACATGGATTTAATTTCTTGGGAATATTTTTTCCAAAGATAGCCATATATAGAACTAGCAATGTGACATTTACTTGCTGGTAATCCTAAAGTACACTGATACTTATGCTATATACGGTTAGACTGGAACATAAACATGTTCCTAACATAATTGCGAGTTAGACTCGGCGATGACACCATTATATGTTTTTTTTTTCACTGTGGAGCCCCTTTCTCTTCTAGACCGCTCTTTCGCACCTTTTACGATTTCTGGCCACAGATGATATAGTCCCATATTATATGCAATCTTTTAAGTATTTGCTGTATTCACCTGAATTCATTGTACATGGTCCGGTTGAAGTGATCTCTCAAGAAGAAAGACCAGAATCTGAATAGCGTGTTCATCTCTTGTGACTGTCCGATGCCGAGTTTTTTGCGCTCTGAAATAAAAACGAATTTGAGTAAAAACTTCGTTATGAACTTAATCTTTTATAGATAGTTTTAGGTTACGTTTGAAGCCGAAACTAAATTGTATTTGGTTATGGTCACCCTGACAGCTGAAGTCGTATATTTCGAGTCCTAGTAAGGAAATTGTTTATACCCTATACTTATTTTCTATTTGCTTTTTCATAACTTGTAGTAACAACTATGGACCCTATCGGGCACAGCAAAGATGAATTTATACATTACTAGCTGACCCAGCAAACGTTGTTTTGCCGAATATTTATTCTAGTTGTATGTATTTTTAATGCCACATTATAAAAAAAATAAAAACAAACAATTGAGTCCTAAAGCAAAAATATTTTTTTTTAGTGTTAGCAACCCTTAGAGGTACGAAAAATAGATGTTAGTCGATTCTCAGACCTACTGAATACGCATATAAAATTTGGTAAAAATCGGTTAAGCCGTTTCGGAGGAGTACGGTAACTAACATCGTGACACGGAAATTTTATATATTAGATTTCAATATCAAAAGAAAAACAACGATATTTTATGTGGTGAACGATATTTATTATTGTTTGTATGTCTATTAGTTTTCTGGATATCATAGAAGTGTGAGTTAAAAACTATATTCTTGTAATATAATGTTTGTTTTCCTCAGACTACGTCCAATCTAAAACGGATGTTCAGTCGGATGGTTGGCTGGGAAACTTAATATCTCTCCATAGACATAACTAAAGATATATAGATCAGTAGTTAGCTTTTAAGGAGAATTTTATAGGACTGTGAATTTTATGTCTACTTTTATTTGGTTATACTAAACTAAAGGGTAAAGTATCTTGGTGAGTCTTTTGAACAGTTTTTGATACAAAACTCAGTTTAGAAGTTAATAGTCGCAGCTGCAACATGAGATCAGTTCTATGGCATTGTAATATTGTATTGTCGAGCAATTACAAATCTCGAGATTACTTGAAACTGGCAAGTGGATTAATTTTCACTTGCAATATTTAATTACAGATAAAGGGAAAGAAATATTAAACAGATGCTCTAACATTGTTCTCCTGACCAAATATGTATAAACATAAATGGTTATTTATTTGACCAGAGCAGCTCGTGGCTAAAGCTCTACTGCACAAATTCACAAATCAATCACAGGTTAAGCTACGTTTCGAAAAGCACGATAAACTGTGGGTCCCAGATGTAATTGACACATCTTTGACATTCGTTATGGGTAGTCAATAGCTTGAAAGTCTGACAACCAGTCTGACTAAGGGGTATGGTGTTGCCCAGGTAACTGCGTTGAGGAGGTCAGATAGGCAGTCGCTCCTTGTAAAACACTGGTACTTAAGCTGCATGTGTTTAGACTGGAAGCCGTCCCCAACATAGTTGAGAAAAGGCTATCATGATGATGATGATGATGATGATGATGATGATGATTACCTTTAAGACAGCGCGAGTGGTACTTGTGGTAGGCCTGCTGCGTGAAGTGGTTCTCGCGGAGGAGGCCGTGGCTCGGGTGGTGGAACGTGGGCAGCGACTGCGGGACCGAGCCGCACGACGAGCCCAGCGTTGGGGAAGTGCCCAGCGATGACCTGGCGATGACGGTATGTTAGCTGGGTGTACTTAGATAGTGATAGAATGAGAAGTAGTGATAGACTGGTCTTGAGTTCGAACATTAAAACCTCCGGTGAATACTTGGTATTCACCGGAGGTTGTTGTATGCGTTTTAGATACTAAAAATCACAGCTTCTGTATTTCAAAAGGAACTTAAAATATAGATTTTTTTCCTGATATTTTTTTGGTCCTCTCATATAAGCACTTTTTGAGAGTGCGGGTACAGAAAGTCCGACTGTGTTAACACAAACTTGTGCACTATTACGTCTTGTTGTTGTTTTCAAAGACCAGACATCGTGGGTCAGTACATTGTTTTACACTTTAATATTTTTTACGCGACGTTCAATTTTTAATACTTTATTGATTTATATCTAAAACATGTCGTATCGGCATTGCACCCGTTCTGACTACAGCAAGTCATTCCGGAACGCCCGCCGACACAGTTCATGTCGCACTCACATTCGCAGTAACTGTGCGCGATATGCACACCGCGTACAGTGGACATTTAGTGCATATATTATATAATAGTAAATTTATTTATTTATTAAAAAAATATCAATCTAATCATTCGTATTGAGCCTTAACTGACTGTAAGATAAACGCTCTTCTACGATTTTTCTAGTTTTTTTTTAACACTAGCTATTGAGGCCAGTGCTATATTGTTGAAACGGGATGACGGGAAGCATCCATGAGATTTCTTATACATTTTTTTTTCATTAGCTATCAATACCAGTTGATTAATCGTTGAAACGAGTCACATTAACCCCAAAAACATATGATGCCCCTTAACCCAGTTTTCTTCTCAAACGACGATTATTTCATCGAAAGTTGTCCTATACCCTTCCTGCCCCTTGAGCAACCCTGAGCGAGTAGCCCTGCGTGTGCCTCACCCGGTGCTGTGCGTCCTGGCGCGGTGCTCGCGCACGTCCATGATCCAGCCCACGTGGTGCTCCACGGGCGGGTTCAGGCTGTGCCGCGTCTTGTGCTTGCGGCTCGTGCTGGGGAAGACGACGGGGAATTAGTACTTATAGGGCAAATATGTAAACATATAGTATGGTTACTCAAAGAAAAACTTATATAAAGGTATAAAACCTTTTTTAATTCCATTTTAAGTAAAGCGTCTGAATACTTTAATTAATCATTACACAAGAACAAGCATTTCTCTATGTACTGCACAGAGACATGCTTGTTTACAAAGTAACTTGCGATGCTTGTAAACAGCAGTATATTGTCTTTGACAGGAAAAAAGATATTCATTCATCATCGACAGTATAATATAACAGCAAGCTTGAAAACTAATAGAAATCGTCAAAAATGGATGACATTCTCAATCGAAAAATGATGTGTTGACTTATAAATTCAATACATTTGAGCAATTCGTTAACCTTGACATTTGGATACTTGTATCTAGTCAAAAAAACCCTGCTTTAAAATCAATTATACATGAAAATAATGTAACTTACATAACATCGGTAGCGTGCGGGTCCTTGTTGGCGGCGTAGAACCTCGCCGTGCGGCGCGGCCGTTTGGATTTGCTGCTTGGCTGTTCTTGGACCTCCACCTGCACAAATATATTTACATTGTAATCTTATCGTATGGGTGAAGTATAACATGGTGATGGAGTTTTCAATACATAGGTCTATGACTTGGCATGCATCAATTCTTAGGTTTTAACTCGAGCAATTAGAGTTATTATTGTAACATTTTAAAAGTGCTTGGAGAATGGAATATATGAAATAAACTCTTTCCATTTTGATTTTAGGTGAAAAACATTTTAGTTTGCCGATTTTCTTTATCATCTTTTATCTGACCATTTTTACTTAGTCAAAATTACTTTTATAATTTGATGTAAAAAAACAGTCTCGCAATACTACAGGGCTACATCAAAGTGTGCATGAAATTTTCGAGAGTGTTTTTCATATGCTAGTAAGTGTGATGTGTCGCGCTGTGTGGATGTCCCGATGCTACAGAGTGTCGCGTGTGCACTCACAGTGGCCTGGCGCGGCGGCGGCGGCGGCGGCTCGGCGGGGTTGGCGTGGCGCTCCGCCGGCACGGCCGCCTCGAACTGCTCGCGGCTGATCAGCGACACCGTGCGGTACGTCTGCGACCCGTACGACTGCGCAACAATGGTATATTCATAAGTGCCTATCAAATATACGGAGATATAACATAACATACAACATGTTGGTAAAATTAAATATTGAACCTATTACATTCTATCGTATTCAAAGATATAAATATTTAAGAAATTAAAATGTACTTGATTTATATAAGAAGTGTGAAGTTGTTTACATATAGTTTGACGACTAAGGGATGATAATTATCACCCTTGGTCATAAAAAGAGGGCCTATGCCCAGAAACGGGACATATATTATACAAACTGTAATTATTATGTATAAAAATGAATTGTTGTTCATTAGTCTTGCGAAAACTTAAGAACGGCTGAACCTATTACGCTTATTATTTTTGCCTTGAAATATTCGTGAAAAGTCCAGGGCAGGTTTTAACGGTGATAAAATATGGAAAAGTTGCAAAAAATATAATATATTTTTGTCTGCATTGGTATCATCGACTGTTAGACGGTACGTATTTTGCCGGGACAGCTATAGTAACTTTTAATTTGAAATGGAATATAAACTTCAATATGAGAATTTTATTTGTCGTATCAACATTGCACCCGTTCTGACTATATAAGTCATTCCGGAACGCCCGCCGACACAGTTCATGTCGCACTCACATTCGCAGTAACTGTGCGCGATACACACACCGCGCACAGTGGACATTTAGTGCAATAAACTGTTTTGAAATGTATACAAAAAGCTTGTTATAATAACTTACCGACGGGTAATCCGTATCAGTCCATAAGTCTTCCTCATACCTTCGTAGTCCATCAGTGATAACCTGCAAATTAATCATTGTATTACAATACAAATAAATTTTATCGTATTCCTATATAGGGAAGGTTGGTGATTTTTTTTAACATTCTTAATTATTATACATAGTGATGAATATCAAGTATTAAGTACATTGGGGTATTTTAATGCTTAATCCTCCACAAAAGGGTAGAATAATTGTCCAGCTTTCAAAATTGTGTGGCAGATGTACAACTTTGGTATGAAAGTATTAACTGCCCGCAAGACTCAGATGTGACATTAACACACTCTTGCAATTCACAGTCGTGTCTTTCTTAATGATGTTTACTATCACCGTTTTTAGCAAAGTTTTGCTTTTCCTTGTTTAGTTTAAAAACGTAACTAGTCAAACTTTAATGTATTTAATCCCTGTCGCGGGGATTTCACAAACATCAATTCACATGCACAAAGACAACCAGACTCAGGACAAGTATTCATGGATCACACAAATGCTTGTTCTTCGCAGGGATCGAACCCACGACACGCTGCGCTCTGTCGTTTTTACGTAGTTACCTGGACCAGTCGGCTATCCCTGTAGTCAAACTAGTCGGGCAATCCCGGAAAATACACACATGAGTAAACCATTACATCATTTGGCTATAACTGTTGTTTTGACAATGTACTGGTCATGGCGTGACCTAGCCTGGCCAGCAGCGGGCCCGTACCTGCTCGAGGTCCTGCGTGATCTTGGTGCGCGTGTTCCAGTCGCCCTGGCGGTCGTGGCCGTCGTGCTTGTGCGCGCGCGCCGGGGTCTGCGTCACGATCAGCAGTCGCCCGACGTCACGGTCCGTGAACTCCAAGTCCGATTCTTCGTCAGACCTGCGATCACAACGAATGGTTGAAATTAATCATTTGTTTACACATTAAAAACAGAAAGTTATTATCTCTAACAGTAGACTTGCGTTACGAGAAACCGTGGCCAACTTAGTAAGAAATTAATTTATAGGAGTATGTATGTATTATCTCTTGAGGCCAAAAAATACATACTTATAATGGTTAAATATATTAAACGAATTCCATTATCCGTTTGTTTTATATAAGAATACTACACAATTTTCAAAGTATTATAGAAAAGTAAAATGCTAAATTCAAGGGCGAGGTTATATACATAGACAGAAAACAAAAACCTGATTAAAAATAGTAATTTTCAATGTGCGCCTTTACCCATTATTTATAACTTATACAATATTTAGTTTCGAATACCCAAATTTTCGGGAATATGGTTTATAGTTTTGGTTACTGCAGACTATGATCTGTCTACGCTGGTTTAGGTACTGGTGTATGTGTAGACTTGTGTAATACATACCAAGCATCAGTGAAGGTGTTGAGCCTGGGCGGTGGAAGGTCCAGCTCCTCGTCGAGCTGGAAGTGCAGTTCCTCGCGTTGCTCTTCATCGGCCGCGGCGGGGGCTCGCTCGCGGGAGCCCGCTTTGTTGCGACGCTTCACCTGAACATATTTTATGAATTTATTAGTTTAACTATACTTGGCGACTGAGTAAGACTTTTTCCATGTCGTATATCATTTATTTTATTAAGATGTTTTTGTTTCAAAGCATGATAGCCATTACTACATCTTACTTATAAAATTTCTACCAGAATGTTTGTCAACAGGTTTAAAGATTGTTTTACTAATATAAAACAGATACGCTAGGTTTACGACTACCTACTCCAATCCTTATTACGCCTGCCTGGTCAAGTTTCAAATTAAATCTAACCAAATCAAAACTAAATATGAATTTAGTTTGTCGTATCAGCATTGCACCCGTTCTGACAATACTGAGTCATTCCGGAACGCCCGCCGACACAGTTGGTGTCGCACTCACATTCGCAGTAACTGTGTGCGATATACACACCGCGCACAGTGGACATTTAGTGCATATATTTATTACTTCGATAACCTAAATAACTTAATAAAGCAAATTGAGAGATCAAATTTAAATATCCTTCGGTTAGACAAAATCTATTTACTAGCTGTTGCCACTGGCTAGGCCTGCTATAAATAGAAAATTATCCCAGGGGAACATAAAACCTTGATACAAGCTCTGTGTTAATCCAGGTTAAAAATCACGTGTACCAATTTTGCTTGAATCCCTTCAATGGTTTTTGCGTGAAAGAGTAACAAACATCCAAACATACTTACAAACTTTCCCGTTTATCAAGGGTCTCTTTTCTTTATAGTAACATCACTAAGTTTTTGTACAAATGAATTGTATGAACATCTCACCTCAGTCCAAGCATCAGAATTCTGTTCGGAGCTGGGACTGTTGTTGCCTGATCGTCTTTCGTTCTGACTGTCTGACTTGTCGTTGTACTCTTCTGTAAATGTGGAATAAGTATTGTTTATATGAGAATATAAATGAGGTAATGTATTTGTGTGTTGTGGTATTATAACAAGCATTTTTTTTTAATGTGAAGTGAATTGAATGAAGTTTACTGGTAAGTGACGTCGCACGGATTCAACATAACGCGGTAATAGATAAAATATGCTTCGAATATAATTTTTTGTGAATGGTTAAAAGTCAGGAAATCCTGATAAATAGTCGTCATTCAGAAACTAATCGTCAATCAACAACGATATTTTAATACACGTTCTTATCTGGGTAAAATAGAATTACCTTAGTTATACAAAACAGTATCAAGACTGATTTTATGTTAAGCAAGGGACTTCAGACATTCTAATTATTTAGTCTTTTAACTATATTTTAATCATAGATAGATTTTTTATAATTGAATAAAACAATACCAAGGCCAAATTTATGTTAACCAATGGTGTTGCAGTGATAAATTCTTATCAAATTGGATTTCTTTCTATTTATGGTTATAAGTGATGGTTTGGGGTGTATTAGTCCTAGGGTCCCCTGTATGATGTGTGGGGTGTGCTCACCATGCCTGCGCGCGAGCGGCACGAACTCGGGCACGTCGGGGTTGAGCGGGTCGGCGGGCGGCCCGCCCGGCGCCGCGCGGGGGCCGCGGAACATGCTGCGGGGAAACATTGTAATGTGATACAACTCAATACGATAAAAGGTATGAGAATATCTTAAATCTTTAAGAAAAGATATACACTAAAATAATGGATTATTATCTTCTTCAACTTAAGCACACAACGTTTATTGTCTCAAACTAAGCAAAATCTTTAGTTCCTTTGAATAAATCAAATAATACAATGGGAAAAAAACAATCTTAGAATTGATTCGAAAAGAAAAATGTATACAAAAACATACTTTTTATTTAATAATGTTTTGATATTGACCGTCAACAGGGTATGACTTAACAAAGTTGTCAATAAATAACTAAATCAAAAGTTTTTTTACTCTCTTTCAATTAATTCGCAGTTATCTCCTGCAGAAATGATTATAATACATAATTCACTTTCTTGTAACATAATACAATAAAATAAGTAATTTACCGCGGCAAAGGCGGCGGTGGAACAGCTCGCAGCAGAGAGGACACGGGCGCGACCAGCGGCCCGCCCGACGTCGTCGGCAGTGGGAATATACCCACTAGCTGCTTCTTGCGACTGCAAATAATACATATAAAACATATATACTGGTATACTTAATCAACATTATACAGGGTGTAAGGAACACCGTACCACCAAAGTCGCATAATGACTTTAAAATAACGTGTTAATTAATATTAAAGAAGTCGCTACCGTCGGAGATTAATATTTATAGATTAAGTCATTTTTGAGCACGCAATGAGTTGGTTACCGCGCGATCCTTACGCTCAGCGTACGTACTTACACGAACTGTAATGTAGTAGGAGGGCGACACTCGGCGACACGATCGAAACATTCGAAACGCGCGCGCATTTTATAAAAATGTTGTGATGTAACGAAAAACAATCACAAAAAAATACCAATCAATTTACACTATTCTGACTTCAATCTGTGTCTAGTGTATTATTAAATCAAACCTACTCTTACCTTAATCTCGCTCACTTCTAACCAGATAAGGTTCGAAAATTTCGAAATGTCCGCCATCTACGTGCACACAAATTTTGGCGCGGCGAAAAATCTGCTGCTGAACCCGGGGCAAAAAGTACCGCGTCCAGTAAATATTCATCGCGAGACTTGCATTGCCACGTGCTTCGCCATAACAAATTAGCATGTTGCCATTCTCCCGGGCGGTAAAATAACCTATCGAGCTACTAGGATCGTAATTTAAATAATACACACACAACACACGCACTTATATCACTTAACACAATAAAATTGTCTGCCTACACGATAATTAGTCCGCGAATTACCCGATTGCACATGCACATTCGATTAGCGTAAGGAACAAACTGAGTAAAAATAGGTACTATTTTGAAAAAAGCCGAACTTTCGGTTTAACCTTTGAGTAGTGTTGGACCTAGGTACCTATGATTCTTTATCGATAAATTACATGAGGTCGAAGTGAATATCGTAAAATTATTCTTGACAATAAAGTACTTAACTTAAACCTTTAAAATTGATTAATCACAAAATGTACTTTTGTGTAAGAACATAATTGTTTTATGTGACTGGAATAATTATTCAGCAGTTCGTAGGAAAAAAAATGATAAAAATTTTTAGGCAGGAATTTCATTAGTAGATGATGGATATTAGTAACAAAACAGAGTTTTAGAACTACAGAATTCTAAGCAATAACAAACTGTTAATAATAAAAGGTTTTAATAAATTTCGTAGTACGATAAGTTGATAAACGCTGAGAAGGTGATTTCCTATTTTATAACATGGAACCCGTGTAACAAAAATCGATGTACTATTTTATCCAGTGTCACAGGTACGTCACTCGCCGTTACCGCTGTAGGTGTCGGCGACGCGCTGGCGGTGTCGACAAAGGCGGCTAGCGGTGCCTACAAAGCGCGCGGCTTTTTTTAAAGGAATAGTAGGCAGGATTACGAATAATGCGTGCGAGTGCGCGCGCAATAGTTGCGCTATCTCTTACGCTTGTCGCTCATGAGTATTGGTTCGGTTTTGACGTCACTTTCGGTTAGATTTGCAAGAGAGCGATGACCGACGAGTACCTTTACGAATCAGCTGATCGGGAGCAGTTTTTAGTGTTTCATTTACATTGCCTTTTTTTGTGAAAACGGCTTAATAATGATTTTGTTTATGAAAATATTATTGAAATACGTAGGAAAAATGATTTTATGACACATAAAATTAAAAAAACGCGAAAAAAAACTGCAATTTTCATGAAAAGACCGATGAAAAATTCCAACGCAGTGGGGTCTGGAATCATGTCTAGAACTCAAGTCCCACGGAAAAGTCACGGTGTTCCTTACACCCTGTATAGATTAAGCTGGCGAAACTAGTAATTCTTACTAATATCCCTACAAATATTATAAATGCTTAAGTAACTCTGTCTGTCTGTCTGTTACGCTTCCACGTCTAAACCAATGAACCGATTTGAATGAAATTTGGTAGAGATAGAGTTTTTATGCCGGACTTTTGAAGACTTCTCTTGGAAACGCGATATAACCGACCTCGACGCGGGCGAAGCCTATAATGCCTCATTACAGGTAGTCAGAAGCTTGAAAAGTCTAAGAACCAGTCTTACCAAGGAGTATTGTGTTGTCCAGGTAACTGGGTTGAGGATGTCAGATAGGCAGTTACTCTATGTAAAACACTGGTACTTAACTGCAATCGGTTAGACTAGTAGCCGACCCCAACATAGTTGGCAAAAGGCTAGGCCAAAAAAATGATGTAATAAATTTTCTATCTACAAAGCCTGGCATCTTGAAATAGGATTTATGGGACATGGCTGCCATATACACCCATCATTGCAACTTCCATAACCAGGAGTTACAATGACGGAAATGTGAACCGTATCCAATAGTTTTCGGAAATCTTTTTGACGGACCACACGTTTTTTTTTGTCGAGAACCCTATTTAGTATGGTGATCTCTTACCGTTTCTCTCCAGGTTTTTCATCGTTGCTTTCATTCTGCAGCGGAGGGTCGTCAGAAGGGTCGATAACGGCTTTATCGTTATCTGAATCTACTTTGCTCTCCTGTTTCACTTCTTGTGATAATTCTTTGTTCTCTTTCTCCTTCTCTGGCTGTTGTTGTTGTGTCTGCAAGGTTTGATTAATGATTTAGTTGTTGTTTTGAGTTGAGAAGAGCATTGTTTATTCTTTTAGTATTTAGTATAAAACTTGATGTCGAAGTTTTTAGATTGCAAAATTCTCAAATGTGCCGATTTCCTGACGATGTTTTCCTTGGCCATTTTAAGTGGATGATAATTAATTTTTGAATACGTAAATGAATTCGGAAAGTCATTGATTCGTATCGGGATTCGAACCTACGACCTATAACTTGCCAGTTTAACGATTATACCACTAGGCAATCACTTATTTCTCTTTCAACTCAATTATATTGATAAAATGTATTTCTTATGTGTCGAAACGTATATTCACAAGAAATATACGTTCGCGACATAAGAAAGTTAATTTCCCCTGCCGTAGTGACCCTCTTTAGTATTTAGAACTTAAGAGGCAAGAAAACAGGGACCTTATCAGATAAAAGCTATAGACAAAGACCATACAACCCTTAGACACGTAGTATCAGGCGACCGATGTCTGTCAATACATCAGACTTTTGAATCTTATACTGGTCGCTCGATATTCGTTACTTAACGATTACATAATAGTTTTGATCAGTACCGTGAGCCGGAAACACTTTAGCCTTAACAGAATAAACCCTTGAATGGGTTAATCAAAATGTAGTAACCCACTTCGCCTACTTCGGCTAATTCAGATACAACAAGTACCAGAACTAGTATTATAGCATTAGAATTGGGTGTTTATGTCTTGCGTTAGTGTATTTCGCTGCCTGTCAGAACTGATGTATTCGTCAGTGTCATAGTCAGCGTCTTATGATGCGAGCTGACCGCTTAGCGAGACGCCGCATACATTTTGCCTTCGTCGCGTCGCGTCTGCTTAAACCAGTGTGCGGTTTAAAACCAGCCTATGTGTTAGGCCAGGTTAGGATTCTTCCCCACCCCCCTGACCCCGGTACTTTAAGTGCAAAGGATACATGACGGAGGCACATGAGCGGGTTCTAGTCAGTTAAAAGTCTGACACACCTGTTAGCTCCACCCGCAAGCGAGGGGAGACATGACGATTTCCCATTAAAAACAACAAAACCTATGAGTTGTATGGTCGACAAACATACAGAACTCTTACCTCACTCTCCTCAACAGTCGTCGAACTAACTTCATTCTGTAGCACAGCCTCCTCAGCCGCTATACTGGGAGCTTCGGCGATCACAACCTCCTCGGTGACGTCATCCTTCAGGTCTTCGGCATCCTTCGGCTTGTCCTCGGGATCCTTCGGCTTGTCAGACTTGTCGGATTTGTCGGACTTGTCAGATTTATCGGATTTGTCGTCTTCGGCGTTGGGGCCGGCTGCTATGTCGAGGATCGGCCATTTTGTTGGTTCGAAGGCTGTTCGCACCTGTTTTGGAATTAATTTTGCTTTATTATAAGTAATTATAAATTATTTTAAGATGCAGTTTACATGGCTTACTTACAGGTGTGGAAGCTAAATTTTGCACTACTCGGCGTAGCGAAGCGTTTTTCTCTCACAACTGCTTAATAACACTTTGAAAGGTAGTGTAGGCCTCCAGTTCAAGGTAGTGCGATTTTGATTACTCTTTTCCATCCCCATTCTCATATCTCTTTCCCACATTTCATAATTTTAACTATCTCACACACATGCTCATTAACACTACAGGCTGGAAACAGCAGAATATGTGAACCTTATTACATGTACCTTTATAACCTGTCTTATAAAAAAAGGTGTTGAAGCACTGTGCACCAACAACTTGCATAAAATATTGTCTGTAGAAGATCTATACATAATATATAATGATGATGGGCAGTTTTGTCGCTGACTTGAAGATTGCTTTTGTTTTCCCACCGCTGGGCATAGGCGTCCCCTATCTCGTGCCAATTTCTAGGGTCCTGTGCCAGCCTTATCCAGAATCGACTCAAGACTTTTACTACGTCATCGACCCTTAGCACCATGTAACTATTTATGAGTAGGTATCCAACCCTGTATATATGTATGTGTGTGTGTAGGGTGGTTACCTTGAAGCCGGCGATGAGCTGCAGCTTGTCGGAGTCCCGGATGGCGTCGAGCACGAGCGTGACGTCGGCGGTGAGCGCGCGCACGCGGTGGAAGGACGCGATCAGCGTCACCGGGATCGTGCCGTCCGCCGCCATCTTGCGGCGCAGGAAGAAGTCGCGCGCCAGGTTGTCCGGGCTGAAGTAGTACTCGCTAGGGGGGGATAATGTGGATGGTTACTCGTGGAACTCAGCTGGGTCACTCCCGAAAAAAGTTATGATTTTGTTTTATTGTTATTTTAATCTAAAATTTACTATAGATGTTTCTTGCCAATTCTCTTTTATAAAATGATATTTGGTAAACGTGTACCTAGAGTAAATACTGTGAACGTTATAAAACTGCCAGGAAAACGGATTTTTAGAACAGAAAAGATTATCTGGCAGATATATTGCAAAATTGTTGCAAGTAGGTGGTGAAACAGGCCTTAGGCCTTTTAAGTAACTGTATTTGATAGCATTCGCTTATAAATGACATTGTTCGTAACTTCAAAGTGTATATTATCATATTCTTCGGTACTTGAGAGTATGTGTTGGTCTGAAGTAAGCATGTAGTACTCACATCTGCTTCTTGATGAGGTCCTTGAGCGTGTTGTGGTCGAGGCCGAGGCCGTAGGGCGCGGCGGTGGCGGCGGCGGCCCCGTAGTAGAAGGCCTGCGCCAGCGGCGGCGCCAGCGGGGCGCCCAGCGCCGCCACGCCGAACGGGACCACCACCTGCGCCACGCCGCCCGCTGGTAACCGCAGCTGGGGTGGGGAGGGGGGCTTCTTGGAGAGAATGTGCTTGGAACATTCTTGGTGTTCCGCGATTTTATACTGATTGAACTGAATCGAGATTGGTAGACTTGTCTGTTGACTTTTTAGTCTACTTTTGTTGCCTGATTGTATTAATTAAGATTAAATTTAGTTTCCACTATAGCTTTTTGCTTTTTATATTAAGCTTATAGCGTAACACATTAGTTTTGTATTCATAACAAAGATTTCAAATTGACCTTTAGCTTTTTTCAATATTTAAAATGTAATGTTTTCATGTATTTTTATTTCATTCTACGTGTTACATCTTACAAGAACTTGTAAATCACTGCTTCTACGTATGAAGGATCATTTCCCACATTAACAGGGAGTTTTACTGTTTTACGATGTAACATTATTGTAATTTGCAGGCAAATGTATGAAAATTTATAGTTCTTCCATTTTTTTCCGAAAATCTATAATCGCAACCAAACTCTCATTTGAAAATAAAATGAAAATGAACACCAATAACGCTAATACACCAATATTAGTAAAAATGTTTACGCATTCATCTATGTAAATAAAAATATAAAATAAAGAAACTAAATTGACTAACACTGAACATGCTTTTACTAAATTAAACCTTATATTAAAAACAACTCATTCACACTAACAAACAGTATCGAGCGGTACAATAGGAGGTTTAAACCTTAGGAGTCCTTCCAGAGGGTCTACCACTACGTCTATTTTTTATCTTGCCCTCTGTGTCCTACAGCTGGGCAAAGGCCCTTGCCATTGCCCTCTAATAAAAGTTAAAAAGTTACTTTATATATGTACATGAAAAGGTATTTAAGATCTAGTTCTTTATTCTTATATCTATAGATGCCAATATCAAATGTCTTTTTTTTCTTTACAACAACCATTTTTCTGTTCTACTTATTAGCATCTTTTGATTGCACGAATATTGATTAGATACGTACAAATGCGATAGTTTTTTTTCTATGATTTAAAAAAAACTACTAAAAGCATTAAATCTCTTTGTGCCGGACAAAGGAATTTAATACTTGTGTCGTGGGGTTATCAAAAACATTCAAGTCACATGCATCAACCCTTGAAAGTATTCGTGAATCGCAAAAAACTACTCTTAGGCGGGGATCGAACCCGCGTCATAATGTGCACAGAGGTTTGGCATGGCGTGCTAACCTAACCTCAACCACTCGGTTATCCATGCAGTCAATATGACAAAACTTTAAAAAAAATCATTACTTAGTTTCATCTAATTATCAACATATTCATATAGATATAAAATGCAAAACATTTCTACTTGATAAATACACATAAAACAGTTAGTAAATATATATAATAAATGTAAAATGTCCCATGATGAATCACACCGAATGAGTGTTATTTTGAGTACCATGTGATTATTTTTCGATTTGTTTCAGGTGTAAAGCGATTATACAACATGATGACACAGCTTGATTTGAAATAACTCTTTGGGGCATAGTACTGAAAATGTTAAGACGGTAAAAAAATAAGTTTATTATAAAAATGGTCATCAGCGGATACATTTTATATGGTTAACGTAAAAGCTGGTGTCAAGAGTTTAAGCCCGTAGGTTTAACGTGGATTCACACCTCGTTAAACAATTCTCAGATGTGCCAGTTTCCGCACGACATATTCTTACATTGTCTTACTAGCTGATGAAATTTTTAAAGATTTTCTAAAAATGCTTGCAAATTTGCTAGCAAATCATTGATGACTAGCAGATGCAGAAAGGTGTGAATTTTATTTACGTAGTTGCAAAAAAGATTCGATAAACTTATACACAACATAACATACAATTTTCGTTCTAACATAGAGCGTAGAACAAAAAGTAATTAAGTACATACTAAGTACAAAATAATGTATGAGAATATGTAATAACTAGCTGTTGCCCGCGACTTCGTCCGCGTGGTTAGAAGATATAAGTTATGATTTATATCTGCCCTGTTTTTTCCACATTTTCCATTGTATCTTCGCTTCTATTAGTCGCAGCGTGATGATAATATAGCCTAAAACCTTCCTCGATGAATGGTCTATTCAACACAAAAATATTTTTTCAATTTGAACCAGTAGTTCCTTAGATTAGCGCGTTCAAACAAACAAACTCTTCAGCTTTATATATTAGTATAGATTTACTGCTTTTTTTCTGGCTGTATTTTTCAGGATGAAAGAAAAACTTAAACCTGTATTTTCCGTTCACGTATGTTTTACAAACAATAAATGAAACATAAAGACAAATCTACCACACCATGTTACAACGCTACTTTTAACTAGCTTTATTAGAAAGCTTCTTTTTACTATATTTATCATGTAAGCTTAATCCATAAAGTGCACAGAGTTAAGCGGAGGTAGGCGGAGTCGAGAAGAGCAGACAGTGAATATGATTGGCCAATTACGGTCTGTAGCTGCGTATACAATTCTTTCGAATTCTCAGACAGTTTTGATCGCTCCTAGACACTCCGCTTAAATCCGTGCGAGTGAAAACGCACCCTAACTATAGAAATATTATATCTGATAATTAAAATAGCAAGCATTACTTTACATTTACTTCAGGAATACTCAAACCAATTCAAGTTTAGTGACGTTTCAGCTTTAATATTGAGTATCTCAACACCTAGTATTGAGTTTATCCAAATGTAGTCTTTAATTTATACTTAAAATTGTCACGGACAAGAAACGACTTAACTTGAGCTGTGTTTGAATAATCTAATACACTATTACATTGCAAATTAAATGATAAGCATCAAATGACAAGCAAAACGAAAATGGTACTCAAAATGATGAAAACAAAAATGAAATTTTGGGTTCAAGGACAGGGGGACAGTTTTGGTATACATATATTATTGAAATATACGTATACCAAGGACGAAACGTGGTCAGCTAACACGTCTCGCCCGCACACGGGAATAAATATATTCAATTGTTATTACACACAGATCGAACAAAAAGGTTATTATTATTACAAAATTAGGTTTAATTTAAAAACAATTCGATATTAAGGAATTTTTCAGACTTTCAATTGTTGCGGAATTCGAATCCGCTGTCAATACTTTCTGCAATCAAGTCAGAATCGTGTATTCATTAATCAAATAACTTAGAATTGTCTTGTTAAAAAAATCATTAATAAGTTAAAGCTAGAATTATTATAAGAGTGTTATGTCTGTGTGTTCTCTAATGTGTTCGAATTAATTTCAATGATAGCCTTGAGCGCACTAGAACAGACAGCAAACTGGAAGACCACATGAACCTTTAATCATGTCATAGGGATCTTAATGAGATTCTTAAAACAATTTCTACTTGCTATTACTATGTCAAAGAAATTAATCTCTGGCTATAAAATGTCATATGTTCGACTAGCAACATCAGTCAGTCTAGCTATCGTTATGTTTTGATGAAGTGTTTCTGTGTATTTTGCTTGCACTTCGCAGCATCTTCGCTTCTAAAATGGTATCATGAGTAGAGCAGGGCCCGTGGCTCTGGCTTAGGCAAATTAAGGTGCCCGGGGTATTTTTAGTCGAGAGGGAGAGATCGCCGTGTCTACAGCGTGGTTAGAAAGAAGTCATTGGTCCAGAATCCGTTTGTGGCACACACAAGAAGTACAGATTTGGCTGGAGTTGCATTTCTCGGCATTAGATTAATGCAAGAGCCCCAATAAAGAAGCAAATGGAAGCTAGGTCAGACAAAGTGACCACTAAGGCGGTGACAGAATAGTGGCCAGAGTACGGCAAAATAATCGTCAGTCTTTCGAGAACAAGATGGGTCGACGATATATTTAAGGTTTCGAGTCAAGTCTGACCGTAGAAATTACCACGAGAGGCTTGAGAATCGTCGGTCATCGGGGAGCAAGATTGGTCGACGAGATGAAGTACTCCAGTCAAGTCTAACCGTAGAAATTGCTACGAGAGGCAAAAGAAGTGTTGGTCGTCCGGGAGCAAGATTGGTCGACGAGACTAAGTTCTCGGGTTGAGTTTGATCATAGAAGTGGGTAGGAGAAAGGGCTTACGCCCAGCGCTGCGAGGGAAGTTGTCGAGGGCAGTTATCAGTGTGCGTGTGTTACCTGCGCGAGGTCGGGATGGTGCGGGTAGTCGTGCGCGTGGTGGTACAGCGTGTGGTGGTGCGGCGGCAGCGCGGGCAGCGCGGAGGCGGGCCGCGCGCCGCCGCGCCGCCCGCCGCGCGCCGCGCCGCGCGAGCCGCGCGAGCGGGGGCCGCCGCGGGACCCGCGCTCCTCGCCGTTCAGGGATACCGTGTCTGGGGGACAGACCAATATATTACTTTTAATTATACAAGAGTTGGCATAGGACTTAGAAATAAATATTTTTTCGACCGCTCACTCTAATTAAATCAATAAATGAAGCAACGGTTTCAGAGATTTCAGTTTCAATAGATTTCGACTCGCGACCTCTCCGCGTCAGCCCATGATTAAGGACTTATATTAGGTCCGAAACTAGTGGGCCAATCCCGATAAATATGGGTGAGTAAACCGTTGCATCATTTGATAATAAATCATTACTCACACTTACAATACTAGAGACAAGTCAAAGTCACATTACACGTCGAAAAGATGTGTTATTCCTACAAATTCAAGCTTATTAAGATCACATCATTTAACTAACAATCAACATGTCTACTGAAATTATATAAATAACAGTAAATCAATGTATTTCACAGCGAGTAATCAAAAACATCGTTTGCGACGTCCTCAATAAAACCTACTCGCAAAAAAAATTACTATACCCGTATTGCGTAACACAGAATCTCTATTATAGAGAAATGAGGCCTAATATACGGGATGAAACGTCACAATACTCTTCTTAACAAGTTTTAATTAATTTGAAATAGAAATGCGTAAGTGACATTGTATAGTCATTGTCCGATTCTACTTACAACTTGAGGTCAAAGATTTCACTACACTCAATTTTGCTGTGCCCGGATAGCATAGCGGTTAACATCACGACGTCAAACCCACTTTGAGCGACCAGCCGCAGGTTTAATCACCGCATAGGACAAGCGGTTGCGGGATCCCCAAATACTTGTCCCAGTGGTGTTCTTGTACACGTGACCTTGACCATTTGTATCAAAGTATTGCTCGTATTGCTAGAGTATGATAACGATGCTTCAAATGAATGTGCATACCGTTTTCTGGTCTCATTGAGTGTTGTGGTCCATGTTTGCCCGGCCGAGCAGCCTTAACGTCGATGTCTAATGGCACCCACTTGTGCTTGCCAGACTTACTGCCACCTTTGCCTGCTCCTATGGATTGTTATTAAATAAGAATTAAAACATATTTTCGGGTAAGATAGAAAATTGACGAAGATTGAAGAGAGAAGAGAGGCTTAAGAAAATCAGAAAAAAACATCGACTTTGTAGTTCTCTAGAATTTATATGAAAGTTATTTCTCGTCGTTTTAGCCATATAAAAACCATATAAAACCTCTTTCATTTCTATTTTGAATAGGTAGCTATAGGATTTGATTCTTAAAAATAACCTGAAAATATCTAAAGACTTGAATGATTTGATTTGAAAAGAAAAAAAAAAGAAAGGAAGGAAAGCTCTTTGCCCATCATTGAGTCACGAGCGCAAAATTAATAAAAAATACTTCATATTGGAAATTCCTAGAATTTTTTACTTATGTTTTATAGTCGTTCAAAGAGATCCAAACTTTTTCAATGGTTATGTACCTAAACATTATTAGCTGTAACTCACCTGAACTCTTAGCCTTATCGAGATGTTTGTCGTGGTGTTTCTCCGTGTGCTGGTGGTTGTGAGCCGGCTCCACCTTCTCCGGCTTGGCCGGCGGTTGGTGCTGCGGCTCCTCAGGCGGCTTGCGGTCTTGTTCCTGTAATTATTTAAGTTATAATATAGACGTGTTGTTTGGGAAGATCAGATAACTTGGCGGTTGGGAAAAAAGATAAATATTTTTAGAGCGAGACAGAGCGGCCTAGGTATATGTTTTTCAACTCTTTCCGGATTTGCTATGCCAGGCTTGCGTATTTTTTGGTTCCAATAAAGAATTATTGAGCAATTTTATCCTTGTCTGCACAAGAAATCAGGACTTTTGAAAACAATTGCGGATTGCACGTATGCTTTTCACACGCGAGGATCGAACCCGCGGCAGGTCTATGGCGTGGTGTCTTCTACTACTTGGGTATACATGCATTCATATTAAACATACTGGTATCTCACTCGCTATATAAAATATTGTAATTAAATTCCAAAAAGCCCTATCCATCGAATTTATGAGAAAAATGTATTTCACAATAAGTAATCAAAAACATCCAATCGGGACGTTCTCAATAAAACCTACTTAGAATGAAATTTACTGTACCCGTATTGCGTAACCCAACATCTCTATTTGACAGAAATATGAGGCCTAAAATACGGGATAAAAATAAATACATAGTTCATTTTAAAATCTTTGGATCCCATGCGGGATGGTGTCACCCACTGTGCCCCAAACAGCATATTTTCTGTAGCACAAGGCTAACGAATTGATGTACTAGGGGACTTTTATCGCGAGGATAAATAAATTTTAACATTAGATAAAGAACTTCAAGACTTGGAAAACTAATTTGCTGATCATACAAAACCTTGTCTAACACGGAAATCGATTCTGCAATACGTTCCCTAAGATAATTTGCACCTACACGACTCTGCCAACATCACCTTCAGACATTACGCCATATTATATCCGCTAAAATTATACTTATGCTAATCAAACGCCTTTTTTTCATGGTGTTCGAATACTAGTTGAAATAATGTCCTGCAAAAATCCTGCCCCCAACAACCCGGAAAATTTTCGGGATTGTTTTATGCCAATCATGCAAACAAAGATCGTAAAAGTCAAGACCGTGGCATGTCGTTATTAAATTGATAGTTCAAAACGGTTTTCGGCATCGACCCAATACTATTACCATTAAATAACATCAATACCGTTTTGTAGTCCACTGGGTCAGTGGGGTCGGCAAATTATATAGATAGATTGCTATCTTTCATGTTGTTTAGTTCAATTTTGTTACTTACATTCGAATATAGGGGGTCTTCCGCCACGCCTTTAATATTATTGAGGGTGTGGACGAGAGATTCACGTTTACGCTGTATAGCGTGCTGTGACGACTAGGCAACCATAATAACATGACTTCAAGATGTGGTAGAACCTTTAGAACATCCCTCTCCCTCTCAGGTATAATATCTAAATATTCCACTTCATATTGATAAAGACTTAGCCATACTTAGGCTAAGTCGTCCAAAAAGAGGCTAACTGCAGCATTACTTGGCTTGCATTAGGTCATCTAATGTGCAGGGGCATGGGTGAACGGGTAACCAGGCCAGTAGCTGGGCCATATTTAGATCATGTCTAATTGATTGTCAATGGAAAGCCTTTAACAATATTTATTACTAGCTCCCGTGTTATACTAGGTAATTGAGAAGTATTTTTCGGGTTAGAAAATTTGAGTCTAAAAGGCTGTTAAGCATACACAACCATATATTTTCGTTACTCCTACTTTCGGTTTAGTGGAAAGGAGTATCAGACTTTTGCTTCAATCTACCCATGTTCCTTCTTTTGCTATTTATGTAACGGGGTTGCGGTAACGTTTTTAGACAACCCCGTTGACCCGGCAAACATCTAATATAGCCGGCCCATTATATAGCCATATATAAATTTAAAAATCTCAAAGTCAGTGTATATCTTACGTAAAATGATTTGACCTTCACAAGGCCATTAATGTCGGTTTGTAATATAAACATTGTTACATTCGCTTATCTCAATACACGAAGATTATTATAGCTTTCCTGCGTTGTTTGAATTTGAAAGTCTTACGGCATTATGTACGAGGTTTATAGAATGTCTTGCATAATGTATAAATTTATCATTTGTTTAGTTGAAATCTGCGTAAGCAGGTGTATTTTGGAATGTTGTATAGATCTCCGCGTTAACCGCTTTTTCCCACTTCTTTCAAGATTGCCACAAGTAGTACTGTAGACTGTTTCAACGTTCTTTTATGAAAGACGCCAATGAAAATCGGTGAAGGAAATGCTTGTAGAATCTGAAGCTTGGCAGTTAATGTTTGAACATGAACAGTAATCAAGAAACTTCCCCGGCAAAAGTTCTGTGTGCAGAAGTAGAACCCATATGACTGCGTGCCTTCGTGATATTATTTTTTAGAGCCTTTATCTATATCAAGCCTATACAATAAAAATAATGTTTCTTTTTTAATATTTTACAGTTTACAGACACAGCTGTTACGTCAATTTTTATTTTTATTTCTATTGAACTGCGGTAAAACTAGCTATTATAAGTTCATGTCTAGTTTATGCACCTGTTGTATAACTGTTATTGCTTTGATCAAACCGTCGATAGTCGATAGGCTCTCTAAAGGCCTAACTAGACGATGTTACATCGCAGTGAAATGGTTTGGAAAAACTTTGGTTAGTCAGTTTTATACATTGGAAAAATATAACATCTCTTCAGGCCGTGCGTCTCTTGACGAGTCAGGAATCAGCTCAGTTTCATTGAATATGCTCGGAAGTATGGAAAATACGGCTATATTTTCTATCTACTCTGGCTTGAGTCACGTGACTAGTCGCGATGAGTAATTTCCATACATTTTAGCGCTTTTATTGGCGCTAACTATTGCCGAAATGTAAAATATTGTCTAAGTTCCTGTACATATAGAGAAGGCCATAAATCATTTCTTACCGCATTTCCATTATGATGTGAGGAATCAGCGTCGTGCGGCGGCGGCGTCGAGTGACACCGGGCGCCTCCGGAGACGGCCGCCCCGAGGGTCGGCCAGTCGCCTATATCCGTGAAGTCTGACGCCTGGAGACAAACAGAAGAATAGATTTAGTATCTGATTTAAAATAGAATAGTTATGGTAGTACAATTGTCAGTGGTTTCCTGCAGAATCTGACCTGCCCTATATCCAATTTTTAACGTAAAAAAAAAACGTATGAAAATGACATTTCGCTTCGTTACGTCACGTGATTCGACTCTTGTTGTGTTTCTATTTATGTTATTGTTTCTGGAAATGCCACTGGCTTGGGATGGTAATATTTTAAGTATTTAATACAAAAATACTACTTTCATGGTTCTTAGCAGAATCTGATGTGGAAGGCAACACTTCGGAGTTCCTCCTATCTCCTTAAAAATACCCAAAACAACATCCACATCATTTCCCTTTACCAGGTGTCGATAGGGATCATTTCCCTATACTCCTAGACCTCATCCACCACATTACCTGTCCATCCTGCTCCACCTTCGCCCAGCTCCTCCTCGGCCGTGACTTCCGTCGCGCCGCCACACCAGCCGTCATAGTATCCAACACTTTTATAACTTATTGAATCATCGTTCACAAAATACTGTTATATGTCCAGTTTGTTTTTTTGTCACTGTATTTTTGGACGGGTTACTGAGCTGTTCGTTTTTAAGTTTCGTTTAACGTTCTGTTGTCACATAAATGAAGTTCTAAGTTATTGTGAGGTAAAATACTTCACGAATTCAAATTGTGATGTCAAAATTTGGCATTAAGAACCAATCACCATTTGCTAACTAGTATTCCTTTTTTATGACTCTACTGTGAATTATCCACGACATGTATCGCTACTTTATAGTCAAACAATTACACCAGCTACCACGAATTCTCAAAGTAAGTAAGTTGCAGTTGTGGAAGAGAGAGGCCGTCAGTATGTCATGTATTCAGCTGTCTCGCTTCGATAACTGTAAGATGCAATGGTAGACTCTCAACTCTTTAATTAAAACAGCACTGACTATCATAAATGACAAATAAATGATTAATTTACATAAACCAATAATTATCTATTAGTTATTTACGATTATTAATTCTTGTGATAAGAATTGTTTAGTCGGTTTTGAATGTTATACATCGTTGGCTATCTATGCAACTTGCCAAAATTAACCGGTTAACATTATAGAAAAGGTTTGCTTTTGTATTAAAAAAAAAATAGCAATCATTTAAACTTCTACGAGTGCTATTGTTTTCTCGGTTGTATAGACATGGTAAGACTGATTTAGAAATTGGAACTGATCATATTTTGATTTTAATTGAAAGGCAAGCGTTAATTATTTTCTACTAAAGCACTCTCCGAGAAACTAAGATAGTCTAAACAAGCCATGACATTTGTAACTAATTAGAAACTTATTATGATTTAGCTTTTACGTTTGCCTATTAAACTTTGTTCTTGGTTGTTGTGTTAAGTAATAACTTTAAGATAATACAAAGTATTTTTTGGTATAAGCAAATATTATTAAGCGAAGAGATTGTGATAATATATTTCAGATAGGTATTTTATGCGCAGACTTTGAAATAATAGCTTTTCACGCTTTTGAATCGACTTGCGAAATCGCTGTCGCTTTCGGTCATGATTAAGGACTAAAGATGGGTTTGAAACTTGTCCAACAGGAATAAATACACGAGCATTAGCCGTTGTATTATTATGGGATTATATTTTGATAGTATTCCGTAAATAGCTTACAAAATTACACCTAAATATTCAGATATTCACTCCCTTTTAAACGATCTGCAACTTTACGTTACCGTTAACAAGTCTGTTTACTTATCCACTTCACTTATAGGAAAAAAGTCCTCAAGTGTATTTAAAATTATTATTTTTAACAACATAATCACAGTTCCGAGATCTGGTAATCACACCGACTGATAAACACGCCGTTTGACATTTCTACATCAAGGAAACGCATTAAAAACGAACCTGTTTTGTGACATTTTAATGTAACGAGTTAAATTTAAATTTGAGGTCGGTTCGCCCTAGTAATAAGTGATAGACTGATGTGTTTATTAATTAAATATAAGATAAAAATATATCTTTTAATATGTGTTTAATTGACTGCCTAATTATATGTTCTATTATCGTTTTTTGTTGCTATGCTGTGAAGGTTTATAGAAAAGAGCTTTAATTTGAACAATATATTCAACTTTTTTGCTCTCACAAAATCGACTGGAGGCAAATTCTTCTGGCCCTTACAGAAGTGACAATTTAAATCATCACTTGGCTAAGTGTAATTCTTGCATACGGCTGTTATTGTTGAAGCTCTAGTCTTCTCCTGCAATTATTATTATTAAAGATAAGAGCATCGAAGCTGGTTCTTAAACAGAGAAGCTCATAGCTAAATATCAAATCACACACGCAAGGATCATCACAATCTTCGTGTTCCGTCCATGGACGAACTACAATCCTTTTCATAACGAGTTCCTTAGCGTTTCAGAAGTTTCATAGCAGGTTTCAGGCTATCTTTTTTATCTTTGGCATTCGCTACGTGTAGTCCGAAGACGGAAAGCCTGGCAGCCTAGCCTTACTACCCGTATTACCCGGGTACTGGATAAAGGTGGTCAGATAGGCCATCGTTCTATGTAAAACACTGATACTTAGCTGCATCCGCTTAGACTGGTAGCCTATCTGGAAAGAACCTCTGTATCTAGATGATGATGTTTCCAAGGATAAAGTCGACCATTTCTATGGAATAATCGTTTTAACAAACGGGATAATACAAAACAATACACTGAATCAGCATTCGCTTATCGATTTCCTGTGCAATCGAAATTTTAATGGCCCATACTTTATTGCTGTAGGCTTACTAGAAATAACTACATAGTTACAATTCCCACAAAACTGACTGACTGGTTTTGTTTAATGATGTTCCTTTAAAATAACAAAGCATTAAGTGAACTTGAGGAATCAAATACTAATTCCAGCAGTAGCAATTGAAGTGATAAATAGATGTAGCAATTGAAGTTACTGGACAGCAATAAGACAGCAATCACCTCTCTTAAAACACCGAAAAATCTGCCAATGACATAGACATTGAGGATTGTATATTTTCGTTCTTCGACAATATCAATTCCATTGCTTTTACTCCACAAAACTGCCATCAGCTGATCGTCATTTGCACGGATAGACATTTATATTTACTTCCTTACACAGAAACGGTATCATTATCACTACATAATGAAATAAAGTTTTCATCCGCGTCTGTCTGTCTGTCTGCGATAAACTCAAATACTACTGAACCTATTTTTATGTTGATTTACTAATAACGGGAGGTACGCGGATGACAATTCATTATTCAGGTAGTTTTAAATATGACCGAAGCTCTATTTCAAACACGTGGTTATAAAGCTCCAATTCGACTAAGTTTCTAGTTTTCCAGGGTGCTACCAGGGTTATCCTGGGTCCAATTCGAAAAATTTCTTATCACTCAACGATCGTGTAGGTTACCCAACCGTTTATCTATATAGTAAGCAACAGGTGTCGCAAACAGGTTATTATGATAATTTTAATGACATACTAGCAACCTGACAGTGGGTAATGCAATAACTGAATACCAATATAGTAATTATGTGTGAGTCAAGAGAGTTCAACCCCCTGTTTCAATCTTACTAATGATGTAAATGCTGATTAGTTGGACATTTAGGTTCTGTGTAGTAACATAGATTATAACGAAATTAGTATAGGTTAGTGTTGCTACACGAACGTTGGAAGAATGTTTTTTTGATGTGGCAAAAGAAGGTTGGCAGCATCATCGATAAATGAACTCCGTTATTGGTTCCGTGAATAGCTTTTTGACCGAGTCTCTACCAGCGTGAAGACGGGTTAAGACGCCATAAAATTTAATTTCAATACCTTTGGATCATCATTACTTATAAATCTAAATAGTAAAATAGTATGTACCAAAGCAAAATTCATAGAAGAGAAGTAATTTCAGACGTCATAGTGCTCTACGATAACCATTCAACTAACTTATGTATGATTCATAAGCGAATAATATAATTAGAGGAAGTAACAATTTGCAAAGTGCTAAGTTCTGTTCTCTGGACAGACGAAAATTATGAAGATGCATTTACCAATGAAAACAGCAAGTGTAAACAGCATTTCACAAGTTTGAACTGATAGTTAAAAATTATTATTTTGATTTTGTCTACCCTGGCTTTCAATCAGGAAAATTTTAAAGATTATGGAAACTTATCTATACGATGAAGTAAGTTATTGTTACATTAATAAACAAAGCTTAAAATAAAGACATTATTAAACTAAAGTTATAGTAACTGAATTAAAGCATAAAACACAGGCAAAACCAACTGGATGTATTGAAAAGAATAGCGAAAACAACAAACATAGTGCATTAACTATCTAAATTAGCACAGTCAAGTAAATTAGCTACAAATTCGCAAACCAATCAAATCTATTATTATTTTATAAATAGTTATTAATAGAAAACACTAGACGTGTACAGGAATCGATCAAATCATATTATAAAGTGTTGAGTTAGCAGACTAGCAGTTAGTTACGCTAACGCAAGGGGTACATTTAATAATCAATATTCTGTTCATATTTTGTTTCAATATAGGTACTTTGACTTAAATTAAAGTCCATATCTATGAAAGATTTATTGTAAAAGTTTGATTGTTGAAGAGAAAACAGTTTTATCCTTATTTAATGATCTGTTAATTTTAGTATATTTATTCCCGATGCAAGTACTGCTGCAAACAGTATTATTTGTTGACTGACTGATGAATAGAACCGGAGCAAAAAGTTTCAAATATCTATCCGCCTACTTATACTTATACTTAAATTCGACAGAACTTTGTGGAGATGAAAATAATCCGATTTCTTTTTGATTGGAACTATCCGTTCTCGAATTCTTAATGCTAACTCTTGTATATATAGCAAATAAATTAAAAAAAACTGCAATTCGTATGTAGCATAACAGTTGAAATAGAAATATTTATAAAAAAGCAAACAAGCTATACGACTAAGGACAGGTGTTCCAACTTTTATTATTACCCGACTATGCAAGGAGGGGTTATGTTTTACGAGCGACTATTAAATAATGCATTAGTTTCAATATTATCATACAAACAAATACTAAAAAGAAACAGAAAACGCTCACCGACCTCAGTTAAGACCGTGACACGCATGGCTTAACCTCTCTATACGCTTGCATTAACAACAACGCTTTCAAAAACAGTACTTTGATAAATTTTAAGCAAACATTTTGTTTTTCAATTCTTACTGAATAGTTTGTCAGTCATGCTTTAGCTTACCCCATTTAAATTATAAGTCATCCGCGTATCCATACAAAATACTTTGTAAAATAATTATCACTTAACACATTACACAAAAACGAGATAAGAAGCTCTTGATAAAAAAAAAACCGTAACGCAAACAACTTAGTAACACAGCCAATAAGTTCAAACTGCACACAAATACGAAACTAAAATTTTACCATAAAAATAAGTAGCACCCAACGTGTTGTGAACACTATAAGCCGTCAAATGGCGCTGTCCCATAACACCATAAACACAAAAATAGAATCACGTGCTCTTTTAGGTTATGTTTTATTTTTGTTGTCAAAAAACCATAGACAAAAAATACATTCGTCGTTTCTACAAAAATACAAATATTTCTATGCAAAAATGTCGTTTTATCTTACAGTTATTGCGAAACATGTGATTATAACCTAAAAACATCATAACCTAAGTTGGGCCGCGTGGACGACCACGTTGCGTGCGCGCCGGTATTCGTGTCTCGCTCTACCATATGAGGCGGCGTTGTTATCTCACTCGCACACCGCAGGGGTCCGCACGTCGACTTTCAAGGTTATTGAAACGGCACTAACGAGGCGGTACGTACGTAATTCTTCTGTTATATATTTTTTCGCGTTATGTAATACTGTTTGAAGCACTAATGTAATGAGTTTATTTTTGTTTTCGACGTCCAGGGGAGTTCAAAACTGTGAATGGGATTATCTAACGCTATTTGGTTCAAGAGTGATAATAGCATTTGGATACCTATATCATTATTTTCGTGGGAGTTTTTATACACAGTAGGTATTCGTGCATTTAATGGTCAAATTAAAATGAATAAGAATTGCATAATTAAGACCTTATTAACATTTGTTGCTATCTCGAAGTCGTTTTACCGGTTTTAAGAAGCCTAGTCTATCCTGGTAGGATTTAAATAGGCAAATTTTACCTATTTTATCGTAATTTGTATAGATAATGCGATTCCTAATTATTAATTAGCCGATAAATTTATCATTTATCTGTCATACTACTAATACATACTTATAACAAAGCGCATAAAACAGTACCGTTGCATTACATTCAAATAATTCGGTTTAGTTAGGGTCAAATAGTGCAGTAGTGTTAGTGGATTTATGTATATTTTACATAAAACCACGTCATATGTGAGTGAAATAACTGAATAACATCGTCCAAACGAAGTAGGCAATTGTAAGCTAATACAAAAAAAAACAGTACCCAACAAGTAGACATTGCCCAGTTAAAACAGTCGCCATTTTTCTGTCTCTATGACCTTAAGCTCTTGACTAATATTTAAAGCCATTTCAATAGCTCGATGTAAACATGATTAATAAACGCCTTAACTTGTAATTAGCGTCGAGGCAACTTCTCATAGAGGTACCACTTAGTGTTTTAGTACAAGAGTGTCGCCGTTCATTATAACCCATTACTGTTAAACGTTGCTTTAAGATAATTATCGAATTGCATGATGGTATTAAAAATTGTATGTTGCCAATCATGTAATAATGGCGCCCGGTGGTTTTACTCGCTTTTTCTTAATCCTAAATTTACTATGGAAATGCTTTCCGTTTTTAATTTTGATTTGGTCATGAAAAGGTACTATCGAACGAACTAGGAGCAGTCACAACACCATAAGGAGCTTCTTGTGTTATAATATAACAAACTATTATAGCATAATTATGATTGATAGCTCGTGCAGTTCTAACTGCACGAGCTAAATCTTAAACATTAAAGTCAGAATCGAAAGCTTTTATTCCAAATAGGTCACTTAAAAACTTTACAGTAATGACTCTAGGTGCACGAATCCTTAATGTAATTCCTGAACCACAGTCTTATACGCTGGAATATGATAATTGTCTGTTTCTAATCAGAAAAGGACTTTTACGAAACTCATTACTTTCATGCCTAGATACATTCACGTGGCAAAAGACTCAAATAGTTCATTTGTACTACCTATCGTAGTGTAGCACTTCGATCGTATTGAACATCAAAGCTTGATAGGAAAATCTATTTTCGTGAATATATGAAAATCAGCCTTCCGTAGGTGACGGCTTCGTAACCTATAATTGCAATTCTATTTTGAATAGCCATTTTTTTATCGTCGACATAAATCATTGTCATTTGAAGGTCAAAACAACGGAAGACGGTCGTTACGTACATATTTTTTTAAATGCCATAGCTGTTGTTGTTTTTAATCACCTCAGTTTGCTGAATACAAAAATAACTGTGCTGTTTTACAGAACAGTGGAACTTGGGTATGCGCACAATATGGGTGCCTAACCTGAGGAGATTCAGCAGGCAAACTATTGGCTAATGGATTGGGTGGACTAAGTAAATTTGTACCATGTATGTTTTATACAATAAATGATTAAATAAGCCCTTTGCTGCCAAGAGCATTACCGACAACAAGACAAAGTAAAGTATTTATTAAGCTAAATTAGGCGCAAGGAGCATCATCAGAGTTTTTGCAGTGGTACATACCTTAAATAAGAAACATTGTCAGTCTTTTACAACCCAGTTCCGTGCAAAGGTCGCTGTTTTCCGGCATTATAGTAAATGATATAAAGTTTTACACAGGCGTAGAGAAGAGAGAAATAGATTTCGAAACGTTTAAAGTACTTCAGTAGTCGGGGGTAAAACTATAAAAACTGGATTTACGTTAAGGTAAACTTAGGTTCAAACTAGGAAAACCCAGTAGTCATGGTGATTACGCAGAACAGGAGCATGCAGAATGCATTTTTTTTCCTGAATTTGTCATTGGGTTTCTTAGGCTCCAACGGAAGGGCAAAAATCCCCGTACCTAGATTTTTTTATCATTCAAAAGGAAGAATATAATTAAAAGCTTGTTTATTTAGATCCTTGATTTTGGTCTTGAATAGAATCAGTTGTTTTTAATATTTGCGAGTACAGAAGGCGATTTCTATATATGAAATTTTTCTTTTACCCCTCTTGAAAACGATATTCAAGCTGTTTAATTGTTAGTGAACTCGAATCATTATTTGTTGGAATAAGCTAACAGTTAAGTTTAACCAAGCATAAATGTCAATGCATTTTTAATAGAAACAGAATGCGGTATAGAGCAATAAATACTGCAGTTTAAGAGATCCTTGGATTCATTGAAAAATAAATTTTGCAATTGCTTGGGAGAGAACCACTTATTTCTTGGCACGGAACTTTAAGAGTTTTATGTTGCGAAAGCAATTGAAAGAATAAAAGCAAGTCATACTACTTTTCAATATGAATGGTAAAGGCAAGCAAGGAACTGGTTTGTAAAAGTGTTAACTCATAATAAAATATATTTTAATTTATTAATAAGTTTATTATCTGTCGCTCAATAATTGCAACAGCATTTGAATGCAATTATTATACTTTATCTCAGATTTGGACATAACTGATTGGAAGAAATAAGGGAAAGTAGGCCGATAGAATAGGACAACGAAATCCAGGAAAGCCAAAGGTGAGATCGGCCGTCGACATGAAAAGATAACAGGAGTAGGATGCGAAGAGCAAGACTGGCGTAAAGAAAGGGAGACCTAAGCACATCGGTGGGTTGTACAAGGCTGATGATGATGTCGAGGTTGAAGCTTTTTTCATGAGATCAAGATGCAGAGGTTATGGTGCCATAGGATTATTGCATTATCGTAACTACTTGGACTTTGAGCGAGCGAGTTCAACTTAAAAAAGCACTTCTGAAATATGTCGAATAAAAGTTTTTGCATGAAAACCAGGAGCTTAACGACCTACCAAAGTACCGAGTTTGGTTAAACAAAACTCGAAACCAGGAACGGGTTTTTGCGAGAACCAAACTCACGTACCAAGTTTGCGCTTGACGCGTTTTTTTTTGTGCAACAGTGGAGCGGTTGGCGCAATGCCAGCGCAGCCAGATCGATGCAACTTAATAAAATGCCAAATAGAATTGTTACATTCGACAAGTTTGAATTCTTATCTGATTGCAAGGTTCTTTAATTTATAGATTGTTAAATATAGTTATGAAATATGGTGTTTTATAATGAAGAATTTAAAACTGAGATTTTAAATGGCAGTTGACTGGCAATCAAAGTTTTCTATTGAGAAACCCGCCACACATGGCAGTCATTGATTTCTGTAAGACAGAATCTACAATGAAACCAACGAAAACTATGGAAACTGTAAGCTCGGTGTGCCCCAGGGGAAACAATTAACTAACTTGGAACCCGCAACCTGATAAATCAGAAAAAGTAAATGTTGGTTATTTTTTCGTGGATCGTGAAATAATAAATCTTGACATTCAATCACTTTTTCTATTTATTTCTATTTTTCCCTTTTACAAGTACACAATTCCATACAGACATTTTTTTACAACCGGATGACAGTGTTACCATAAACTCAACTTAGTTCCATTCTTAAATTATAGATTAAATTAAGACTGTTTGGAGATTGGAACATTGCCTTTTGGACTTTTCTCAACAGTAAAAAAGGCAGAAGTAGTAAGAGACGAAAAAGAAATGGCTAGTTGTAGCAAAGAAAGCGATTGACTGTGTTAGGCAGCACCATGGATATAAACTAATAGTTGGGAAGAACGAAAATATACTCGATATGCGACGATTACCTTTTAAGTAACTCATCAACAAACAAACGAAATGTCATATACTCCGACAAATTTTATAGGAATCCGAAATGCCTCTCCGCAGTGAAAGACTTCGACCGGAGAAAATTAAAAATGAACAACAGTTGCCATAAAAGGCGAGTACTTGGTAAGGAAAAACAGCACTTATAAAAGGCTATTGACATGACAATGGGTGACTAATGACGTAATAGACCCGTACCTAAAAATGGATCTAAGCGTCATTATATACGCTACAAACAGATTCACAAAAACCCTTTTTCGGTAAGGTAAAAGCCGAAAACCTCTCAGCAGTAAAGGGGATTTTTTTGCAAGATTTATTCGAGTTTCAAGGAGAGCACTTTCACTTAGCGAACGAACTTCAGAGTAAATAACCCAGATTATTAATTACTGGTATTTGTCAAAAGTGAAGAATGCTAGGGCAATATTTAAGCGACAGACTTAAAGTAGTAACTTTAAGAAATTACAGTCATAGTATTGAAAGATTTCAATAAGAACTGGCTTATTGTGAATAGTAATGGCGATATCTGAAGAAAAACAAATTTGCAATAAAAAATAGTTACCCATTGAATATATTACCTTGCCAGGCGTCCCTTGGCGGATTGTTATTCCTCAAAATTATATTCTTTGTATTCCAAATTATTTTAATTAATTGTAATTGTAATTGTCGTTTATCTATCTTATAGACAGGACATGACCACTGACAAGATTTTATTGATACTAAATTAAATAATCAATTATAAAACTTCATAAAATCAAGTTATTTGATTTCATTGATTAAGTTTATGACTTAAATCCTGAATTAATGATTATTAACTTTCAATTAGACATAATGTAATGACTTTAATTCTTGTCAATTTATTGTGCATTAATTTAGTTCTTATAGATAAATCAGTTTGAAAAAATATTGAGTATAGAAAAAAAGTTTCAGGACACAAGCAATTCAGTCAAGATGATTAAAAAAGGGATCTCTCAGTTTCAATATAAGAAGGATGTATTAATTTTCAAAGAATAAAGAAAACCCTTTTTTACTTTTAACTAGGAAAAGGAAATTAATAATAGCTTCGATCAATCAAATCTACAAGGTTATTGCTTTTATGATACACATAAAAACTGAAGATTTGAGTCGATATAAAGAAAGAAACGTGATCTGCCTTCAGCACAAATGCATTATTAAGTCAGAAATATCGAACAAGAGGTGAGCAAACAAGTTGCATGTATAAGAGATCGCGGAGATGAATCTCCAAATTATAAGGATTAGAGAGAACAAGAAGTTTAAAAAAACAACTTCTGAAAATATTTTTAGTATCGTATTCTTCAAGAGAAATCAAATAAACACGAACTCAATGGGGCTGTGTCTTTTATTGCGGCACTACTTACTATAGAGCTCTTCTGTCTATCAACATGCAATCGAAAATTATGTCTAAGTTAACAACGTCTAACCATCGCATTATTTTAGACAAACAAATTTTATCGTTGCGTCACAGGTGTTATAAAGTGTGTAAACTCAAAATTATTATCCTACGAGAGAATCGAACTCGCAACACATCGCGCGCAGTGTATTTAGAGTCTGTCTCTCTACCACTCGGCTACTCAATGTAGCAGTTGTTTGTCTCTCGATATAATGCATACCTAAACAAATGCAAGAACAAAATGTTATGAGTATTCAGATAACGTTAAATTTCAACCAGTTAATATCGCCACGACCCGAGGGGTCAAGGTCCCAGACTATCGCTTCTCCACCTATATATTTATATGTTAATGTGTCACTTGTCAGTGCTTGATAAATGCGAACCGGTTACACGTTCGTTTCGTATCCGTTAGTTATTTACTTGTGGATAGAAATGTACGGATTTATTGTCTAATCCATGTTAGTCTCCTGAATTACGTATGCTTTAAGAGCTGTATTTTCATTGTCTTTTATTCGTCCTTTTGCGTGTAATTGCAAGTTACATTTGACACACTGTTTCGGTTATTAATTAAGCTGAAATTATGGTAGCATAGGTATACTGTTTGACAATGCAATATTATGATGGCATGGAGCTGATCGGATTTTGATGCTGGGAGCTGTAAAATTGGATGAGGAGCTTATTAATGAAGCTTAATCGAGTTTAGGCTTATTAGATTCGTTTTTATAGACCTTTGGTTAACCCAAAAAACCCTGTTACAAAAATAGATTTTTGAAAATCTTTTAGTCTAATTGTCAATTACAAATACCTGAAAGATCCTCATCTGAAGACTTGAAGACAAATAATCTCCAGAAGGCAAGAAAACATGCTTGAATAAAGCAAAGCTGTTCTAGAAGTTGTAATAAGGACATTTTTCTACATATACGATTAACCAGTGAAACAAGGTACTTAAAATCCAAGATGGCGACGTACAACAGTGTATCAACATCACAAGACAATGTTTATTATATCCGCCGTATAGACGGTATTGTTCATAGAACAATGGTAAATATTTTAATAACTCGTTCATATTAGTTCAAACTGTTTGCTTGACTACGTCTTTATCATACTTGGATGGAGACGGGAAACCGCCACTAAAGGTATATTCAAAGGAAAACTTGCAAAAGTTGTGTCGACGAAATAATTGGCGGAGTAGATATTTTTTTAAATCTAAAATCTCGTAGTAACATTACGACACTGTGTTAGTCAGTAAAATTGATTTTGAACGTCATTAATTTTATAAAAGCCAAGACTTTTTTTTTTGTCCAGTGGAAATCCTCATGGACATCCTTCGCCCTGAGGAAGTCGGAGGGGTATGCCGGACTCCTACCGGCTAAAACCACTGGAATGCTTCCGCGTTTCCTTTAATCGGGGGCTATCCTAGCCCTACTAAGTTTCAACGGGTTTAACTAAACACTATTTTGCATGGAGACCATATACGCGTATAGTATACAATTCGGAACAAGTATTGAATAACAATAAGGCGTTATTTCATGAATTAAATATGTATGTGGAATTTTGATATTGGTTTTACTATTCAAAGACATTTGTGTCTTTGATTTTATCATTAGGTCGACGTCTTGTTTTGTATGTCATACCGTCCCTAGTCATACGCGTGATGTGTAAAGCTGTAAATTTAAATGTCCGGTTTAGGAGTAGCCCTTTAAAACTTTGAGCGGTGAAAAGGTTACTCGTAAGAGGGACAGAGCATAATAAAAAATTCTTAGTACACCTGTAGTGTAAATTCATTTAGGTCTTCAATTTGTTAATGTCTATCATCAATTATTTAAGACACTTACTTTCATGTCTGTTAATTCAATGAAAAAGTATTCTAACACCACTTAAATAAAAATTTTCCCAAAAACAATTAGTTCTCACTTTAGCAGTCATAACTTTTGTGGGGCATACAGCCTTAATTAAGCTGAGTGGTGGTGATTCATTTACTTCTAAGGGAAGTATATAGGCCATTGAATCAAGCAAATTGGTAGGGCGTCATTCAATTATAGTATAATTTCTCATAGATGAATATAGAAATAGCATGACTCACTTGGATAACTATATTATACGACTTTTCAGGAACCCAAACACTACGATAACTATTGTTTGGTAACTTTTATTCGTTGCCTTGTCTAAAGCTTTGTTGGACTGCTTCTCAAAAGTTCTCATGCATCTACTGCCTATCGCATTCCTCCAGATTTTTTGCTAGGATCTATTCTATCTACGTATGTTAAATTAATAACAACCTCATTTGCAATCGTCACTTCAGTCTACGTGCAGATTATCTTCACTTTTTTTAAACAAAAACTACTAAAAGACTGGTCGTGGTTTAAAACTAAAAAATATACCTCATATGATCCCATTCGACTTTATCACTAGAAGTCAACAGACGATCACCTCAGATCTAACCTACCTACTGGTTGAGTAATAGTATCGTAAGATAAATCGTAGGACGTGTTACTGATAAGTATCATGAGACATTAGGGAGACTTTATAATGACACTAAGTCATTGAGCTGGGGTCAGGTGGCGTGTTAATTATATTAGATACTCGGTAATAGGTTATTATCAATCACGGCATGGGCAACGGATGAGCTTTACATTAAAGATTGTCAAGTGATAAGTCAAGCAAGTGTATGGATTTACAAGCAGGGAATAAAAGAGACCCAGCCAAAGTAGCACGAGTGATGCCGTAGCTCTGGCTCAGGCTGAAGGGGGTGTTTTTAGTCGGCAAGAAGCCGACATATTCCCATACTGTGCCTTCGAAGTTGTTAGAGAAAGAGGGTTCAAGATAAGAGGTGGACTGTTATAAGATGATATGAGAGAATGATGGTTTAAAGCTTCCAATTCGGAGCCCGAATAGAAATCTTAATTAAAAACAATAGCCTGGAAATTGAAATGTAGTACCTACAGGGTTCAAATTATAGTTTTACAACAGAGCTGATCTGTGAGCCCAGACAATGATTCAAAGCTTAAGATTAGGAACATTCTTGTACGGGAAGCGACATTACTTTCCGACAAGTGACGTGATGAGTTTTCGGCACGACACATATGAGCCATTCTTCAGCGTTAACGAAATGTAACTTGTCTACGTAGATGTAACTGGCCCGGTTTACCGAGTACCAGCATGTAGCACAACGATCACAGCTACATCAACCAGTCTATGTAAATAAAGAACGGTACCGAGCCCTACTCCCGTCGATTGTATGCAGGCATTGTAACGTGACGTAACACAACAAAAAACTTTCCAACTATGTGTCATTTCATTCACTTCCTAGTTTTTAGTGTGTCAGTTGATCAATAGATGCGTGCTTCGTGAATGGGTTTTGTTTGTGTCGTGACCTTTTTGCTTGTTGTGTTTTCTGAAACGCAAATATTTCATAGTAAGGCAACCTATCGTACCCAATGTTTCGATTTATCAATTATGGAGGAATAAGCTTGAAAACTTGGTTTAAAAAATCAAAGCTTTTGGCTTCTTTTCTCAAACGAGTCCTAACTCGAGAAGGGTGAGTGTTCTTGTAAAGTGAAGCTCACATGGCCACTGTCCAGCTTCATCATCAAATCATCCCCAAGTATTCCGTATGGCTTCAATTATTCACTAACTGGCTAAACGACCAAATTATACAAGACTGGCAGACAAACAGACAAAAATGCCAAGTTTATAGAATGATCATCTTGAATGAATGAAGTTATCAAAAACAGTTTGAATTAAGCCAAATAACAAAGGGTAGACTTAAAATATCATATCTTAAAGTTAAAACAAGATCCAATTCAGATTTTATGGAAACATTCAATGTGCAAGTTGTTCGCCTCGAGCGAAGCAACTTATCCACATATTGACTTACTAAAAATAAAATCGTTCGATCGAATATAAAATTCACGTCTAGCAAGTTCATAAACGTTTTGGGCGAAATGTCACCAGATTGGAGTGGCGAAGGTCGATCGAGATAACTGGAAGGAGAATTAATTTATTGTATAAAAAAGTGTTGGAATTTCGATAGTTTCAAGTTGGGACCTTAGTTCTTGTATTCTACTTATGTCAAATCGAAGTTTGAAATGTCGACTAAATATTATGTAACACGATTTAAATAAACGATTGATCTTCAATCATCTAAAGCCCTTTGGTAATGTCGAAACATTCATACAATAAATGATATTACGTATTATGCAAAATGGAATTATGCAATCTTGTTACACACGTCACTTTTTCATTTAGATGGTGTCGAAAATTAGTATCAAGTACAGAGACATTTTTTATTGACATACTAGGTATTTCTCACCCATGAGACAACGATTATAAACCAGAGTATTATCGAAGTGACATCACCTTATTTCATATCAAAATTATTATTTAAAAAATATCTTCACTCGTTCTGCTATAGTATAGATAAAGATATTTTTATATCGCGTGTTGCGTGGCAACGACTGCAATACAGTTTTCCTGTTCGCACTTATTAGTTGAAAGTATAGTGTGCCCGCTCGCACAGACCACGCGAATTCGTTGCATCGAATCGTGCGCAATCAACATTTTATTTAGTTATTTTTATAACATGCGAATGATGAAAAAGTTACCGTTCGCGTTTTTATAACGGATCTGAGCAATCTTTGGGTTTGGATACTAAATTAAATATGATAGTTAGTTTTCACGCTCTTTTGGTTAACCTTGATATCTAATTAAAATTTATAGTCCAATTATATAATTTTGATACCTACAGTTTAATTAGGCAACTTGAATCGTATGTAGACCTTTGCAGGTTAATTAACTTTTAGATTTAAACTGTTTTAGCATTTAATAACGATATGGGTGTCCAACCATCGCAAAATATCCATCTTATTAACCCGTACTTCGTATTTTTCGGGTTATATACATATAATATGAACAGGATTTTTCTAAATTCAATAGGTACAGAGGTTACAAATTACAAACTCATTACATTTACCTTTTTTACAATATCAGTATAGAGCTGATCATAAAACATTAGTCAATGCTCAATATTATAGCATTATAGTTCTAATACTAATAACAGAAACCAGTCAAAAGTCACGGCTAAACACACAAACAATCTAACTACAACTCATATTTATAATGAAACATAGTTTGTGCTACACTAAGGCTGGACATACAAGCGAATGCGGATAAAATGATATGACATAATATATAAAATTGACAGTTAGACGAAATATCGTATTGTTTAATTAACTTAAGAAACCTTGAATGCATTTAGACTAATTAGCTGGTAACTTAGCTTGAGGGCCTGGACAATGTTATATTGCATTAGAAGAGAAAACAAAAGGATACCTTCAAACTAACGGGACTGATACTTCTTTGACAATTGATGGGACTTTGGCTAGTAGCACATTAAAGCAATACGCTTATTTCGATATCGCCCTGAGGAATGTACCTAGGCTACATGACATAGCGCCTTCTTTTCGGATGGAAAATCATGAAATGACTCCTTTCGCTTTGGAATGACCAGGAGGGAGTGCAAGACTTCTACTGACTAAACCCGCGTTCCTTCCTTTGCCTTTTGTGTACCGGAGCCACGGTAAGCCTATCAGACAATCCCGCTGCGTTCCCTAGCCCCTAAAGTATCTTTATTTCTCAACCTAGAACCCTCTCACATCTTGTTTCATAGAAACTACTGAAACATTCATTTTCTACAGCTCAACAGCATTAGTCTGTTAGGCATAGGCACGTATATTGGATAAAACCTAGCTGCTATAACAAAATATCCAGCAAGCCTCATACCCTTAAATTCAAGTTTATTGACCAGACAATAAGGTTTAAAATCAAAGTTCTTTGTTACCGCCGTGCATTCAACATTACGACTCGCTCACATAATTACACGTGGTTGCAACTGCTATTGCCTTCTCCGTCTTGTGTATGTAGTTTGATATTGCTATCCTTGTCTACGGCCTTAGAGTCTTGATTAGATATATAGACTGTAGGATTATAACTCGCACAGCTATAAATTAGTTTGGTCATGGTATTTTGTTATTGGCAATTTGAAATTTATTTTAGGCGTACTGATTTAGACCTCGATTAGATGAGACAAGCATTTTATTTCTTAAAGAAAACGGATTCGAGAAGCGTAAAATAGATTTCATTCAGTTGACGAATACGGGCTGATGATAATGAAAACTAAATGGTCGCTTTAAAGGTAAAATTCAATGTAACACGTCATAGTCTGACTACAACTAGCAACATCGTGAGAAAACGTTCAATACCGTCAATGTAAATCAGCCTAAAATTCAGCTGCATTTTAATCAGACGGACACATCAAACCAGATAATATCAAACTGAAAGGTCAAGACCAGTTAATAACATAATTGCGTAAATATTACAGCTATAAAACAAAATTAACTCGAAACGTTTCACAATGAGACGTTGCGAAAATACTTCAAAAGCGAACCGAAGATTGAATGAACTTTTAATTTTGATAGCGCCGTCAAATCTCAGGTGTAGAAGAGCGAGACAAAACCTATGCGACGTATAGTAGTTTCTCGCTTCCACGGTCTTGCTTCAAAATGTGTGGCAGACTTTAGTCTAGCCGATTTGGGAGGATGAAGGACGATTGCAAATGCTCTTATTTTGGGTTTTTAATATTTATTGCGTACTTATCATGTATTGAATAAATTACGTATAAAATTAATGCTTTCGAGATGATTAGATGAGTTATTTGTTTCATGTTTCAGTAGATATTAATGTGAATATCGTGAGGATAGTATATTTAGTTCGATATTTCAAGCATATAATTAAGAAACTGTATTAATTAAAGCGGATACAGGTGTAGGACCGGTTCCATTACATGTGCATGCAGAAAAAAATGTATGTATGTTATTCCTTTGAATTATTATACTAGTTTTAATCTGCGAAGCTTTTTTTAAGCTATAGTAGTGTGGGTTCGCAGGGCTACCGGATTCAGTAGAAAACAGCATTTTATATGAAGTAACTGTCTATCTGACACCTTTAACCGACTTGACTTAATAGCATGGGTATTCTATTCGATATCGACACTAATCATTTTTTAAAGCAATGACTTTTTATAAGTCCTCTTATACTTTCTGTACGTTCATGACATACTTTTTCTTTTCATACGACTGATGTAAAACCTGGTTTCCTCACGATATTTTCCTTCAGCACTTTGAGCAAGTAATAATCACTTACGCACATTAATTCAAAAAGACATTGGTGTGTGTCTATTAGAACTATTTAGAACCCACCTTTGATTCAGCTATCGCTGCAATTCACATGAACTTTCGTGACAAATTTTCCCTCATTCACGCATTTTCAATTCACAATAGCCGCGCAATATTTCGACACACAGCCGTACACAAATCGAAACGCGTATCGGAATGCGAATCCACCCATTATCCGAGCGATCCAAATCACAAATTCCCCAATAATGAGGCTGTTCAAAATAATATACATAAAAATACACTTGTATGTATACAAATGTGTATATATAAATATAGAAGGCGGTCTATAAGACAATAACAGTGATTGCCGAGGGTTGGGAGCTTGCCAGATCTAATTCTGCGAGTTGTCTAGACGACAGTCGTCAACTGTACTTTAGTTATTTACCTTAAAGGTGATTATACCTGATGGTATTTGCTGACAGTGAGGACTCAATCAGGGACTTTGTTTTTTGACAAAAATATTTTTCAAAAATCTAAGATGCTCGTGAAACAACCAGATCAGATTGTTAGATGCGTTTTGGAGTAGGGAACCAAATGACATTCCATATTCCCATCTCCTAATAATTGCCTGATAATAATAAGTTGTGACAATGATTTAGTAATTTAAGCAGCATTCCAATCTTTTCAAGGTTTAAAAGCCGGCCAAATGCGAGTCAGACTCACAAACGAAGGGTACTAAGTCCTGTGTGTGAAAGTCTGTTAAGAAAAACGCAAAAAAAAAACATATTTGCGTAGGAATGGAGTTGTTTTTTTTTTTCGTATTTATAAAAGCAAAAAGTCAAACCTCATCTCTCTTTCAGATTAATTACCAGCAAATAGTTTGAGACAACTCATAGACCCTTGTACAGTCACGATCATTACGAGATTTCGGTATCGGAGACATGGGATGCCTCAGAAATGAATTACCTAACGCTTCAAGCGGTCATACCACCTAATTTAAATGTGTATAAACACTACACCTGTACTTTTATAGGCCGGTGTCCCTAAAGGTCAGTTTGAAAGGTCACGGTACGGTATTCTAAGGTAATTTAAATAGGACCTTGAACTCTAAGTAATTTGACCTTTCGAATTATTACAGATGGAACAGCCGCATCGCATTATAAGTGATGAACTATAAAATTATGGAGCAACAGGTTGCTTTGAATATCACTTGGAATTATGGAAAACAAGGATTAGACGGAAGAATGGGTAACTTTTGTCGTATAGTTGAACTAAGAAAACATAATTGTAAAAGAGAAGGAAATCTTATAAGATCTCGCCAAATATTACCAATTCCAAAGAGAGAAAGCTAAGTATTTAAATGACAAATAGGATAAAAATAGATTCGGAAGGCAAGGAACCAAGTGTCATAGCGCAAAATGGTGAAGCCCATATGAACTTGATCGTTCGTAAACCCAAATAAATCACCCAACATATTTCAACGATTTAAAAACGTCCGTACCAGGATAAATAATCAAATATTAAAATGTAAAACGAATACGGTTCTGTCTGAGCAAATCGCGAGGCAAAACCGCGTGGACGATAATTCCACGTAAGTAGTTTCAAGGTCGTCTGCCATATTAACATAAACACATATCAGATATATTTGATAGATAGCATTATCATTCACGTATAATCGCTGGTATAAAGACAAGGCGCCAGGTAATAGACGAAGCAACAAAACAATTATTGCAACATTGAATATCCATGCTTGTTAAATCGTTATCATTTGGCGGAAGAGATACGTGTAAAAGTGGACTTTTTATTTTGGATTTAGATGATAAACTGGTAGTTTTCCTGAGGGATGTGAAAATTTAATGCATTACTAATGTTAGTTACGTTAATGAATAAGTGTAAGAAAGAATAGTGTTACTTGAACAAGTATCTCCAAAACTGAAGTTATACTGCAGGAAAGAGCAAACAAGCAATGACTGTGTGACAGATGGCTACAACGCATCAATGTGGTCAATGTGGGATCAATCATTGAAAAGACGAATTGGTAGAGTAAATCCAAAAAATGTATTGAATTTTGAAGGTTACGAGAAAGTAGAAATACTTTATTGAGATAGAAATTCATTTAGTATTCACGTTACACAATCGCCCAAAAATAAGAAAACGGTAATAAGACATATGAAGCTAGATAGAGGATAAAAGAATTTAACATAATATTCTTTACTATAAACTAAAGAATTACATCAGCACGGTCAGACACTTAAGGAGTCTATTAAAAGCACTCACTACAATATGTATTTAAACCAGAAAGAAATCATTCAGCTATGGATTTAATTTGGGTAAATTCCTTTGACGTTTTCCGTGATATTTCGGTTATTAAAATTGACATATCCTCATGAATATTTATCAGGTCTACTTGTATACACTTGAATGATTCCCGTCGGTCTATATTATTAAGATCTTTATGAAAACCATTTACCTGGTTAAATTTCTTCTTACAGAACACTTGTTATGACAATAGCGTCATTTGCACATATAAAATCAGGTGTCATCGAACACAAGTCGAAAAACGTGAGTAAATCATTGAAAAGATAATTGTTGTTCTTTTCGTGATAAAATCATTTACGTAATCAATTTTGTAACACATATGTACGTTATCTGATAATATATCGTTGAGATATTTGCACGCAGTTCTCTGTGCCAAGATTGTAGATGGTTTATTTTTCCGTTATGCAATTTAATAATACATCTGCAGAGGAGTCTAATATTAGAAATGCTCTTTTCGGTGAATTAAAAATAGTGCAGTACAAGACGATACAACATACATATTATATGAAGGAGTAAAAAGGGAATTTAGCCGTAAAATATATAATTATCATCAAGAAGATATAAATCTCAATATTGCAATATTTGTCTTGCACTCACATTCACTGGGTTGAGATATAAAAATTGTATCCTGGGTTGAGATATATAATATTATAGTGGTTAAGTAGTGCAAATTATATTGTGGTTTCATTATTTAATATTTTTAATATGATCAAAATTATTAAATGACTGTACTGTTTAAGGTTTCCATATGATATGCGGATCAGTTTTTCAATACAACGAATTGAGCTGTTATATTATTTTGCAATAGGAAGGCTGCCGCCTCTTTGAATGTTTGGCTGTAGAGACAGGCAAACGGTGAAAACACATCTTAGGAAAGCTGGATCTGCAATTGCCAGCCCGCATTGGGCTAGCATGGAGACCAAAGCTCAATTCTTCACTATTTGAAAATAGGCTATGATTCAACTCACGGGTACTATGTCCAATCAAAATAACGGTGCTATGACCGACACAAATACTCCTGTACTCCTAAAAAAGGATCATCAATAGTACAGTCACTGGTGAGCTATTGAAAATGAATACCAATATTGATTCAGAGTTCAGACGGCCTTCTATTACGGCAAGTTTCAATTTATCAGTCCCTCGAGACAGATATTGCTCCCTGCAGGCATTAAACTAAGGGATCGTAGCGTAAAAGGAAATTAAGTCAGTTAGGACTGAACCAGTAAAGTATACGAGTGGTAGATATTTCTTTGATTCTATCTGTGTGACGTTATTGATTAACTTAGGTGAATATAATCGCTAGGTTTTGAGGACAATTCATGATATTACTGACCTATATCATTTACACATGACAATAAATTGAAGAACCGTTCTAAATTGACTGCAAAACTTGAGAACATTTTCGAGATTTTTACAATAAGTAATGCTCATCAATCAATCTATTCTCAAGTAATAATTCCTGATGAAGGACGACAGGAAACATATAAAAAACATTTTCTAGAATTCAATAACGCACATATAATTGTGTAATACTAAAAACACGATCGCAAACAAGTAATTTCATGCATAAACGACTATGATCATACACGAGTTCGTTATTACGCGGGGGCTTCACCTGGGCTAATGATGCATCGGAGACCAAGGTCGGAGAATTCGTAACAGACTGGTATTTTAAACGGGTAAATACGCAGCACATCTGACCTCTTCCTATGAAGGAGAGGTTTGAATATTGAAAAATTAGAAAAGTAGTACCTAAATATAAACAACATCAAAGCAAAGTTGGGATAATAATGCGAAAGATGAGGGACCCGCAGAGATATTGAATCTTTCTTAAAGCTTGAGCATTAAAACTCAGCCTAGATCGCGATTCACTATTGAAAATAGACCTCCCTCAAGTTTCCTAGTTTATAAGCTCTTATTTTCGGCACGATATCTTTCAAACAGCTGGCGTATGTTTATCCTTTAATCGAATAATAAATCCAATTTTGATAAGTCTTGAGGAAGTATTCATATTATTGCAGGTAAGTGCTATTATTTATGAAATATTTATTGGATGTCCTTAGTTTATTATAAGCTTAGTCTGATTAAGTTAAGGAAAATGGAGATAATAGAATCCTATTAGTCGAGGTGGTCTTATTTTCTTAGAAACTGGGTTCTCGTGATTTTTATGTCAACGTTAAGAGTTGTTGTGTACTGCATACCTATTTAGTGACTCTTATCGTTTGCAAGGATTCAAACCTGGATGAACACTTTAACAGTTTTTTAGTTCAGTTATTTGTGCTTTCTTAATGACAATAAGGTCAGTCAGATAGCGCTGTAAGGCAAATATTCCTGTATACTTAACGTGATCACATGTCCCGTTGTCCCTATAAAGAAAGTAAATGTTCCACAACAAATACAAAACTTTAAGTACTTATGCCTCACATAAAATGTTAGGTCTATCATCTTAGGAGTAGGAAGGGATTAATTATTTTGTTAATTGTGATTACTTGATCAATTAAGAAAAGTGTTTCCATCCGTCGCTAACAACATAGGTGGCTACATAAGAGCATTTACTTGTAAAAAGAGGGAAACTTGATTTTTTTTTGTATTATTTTTTGTCGTAGTCTCATCAAGCCTTACGTATAGGTGTATGTAGAATAGGTGAAGTGCTTTGAAGTCCGATATTTCTCTAACGAAGTGTTAAGGTAAATGCTTATTCACTCCGAGCATTTCGCCAAATCGAGCGTCGACTATTCGCGAATTTTACATGACAAGGAAATGTTAGAGGAAATGATCCAGTGTATCACCACCATTGGGTATACCAGTGAAACGCAAAATCAAAAAACAACACTTGTTCATACCACAATCGTTCAGGCGTGAACATAGAACCCTGTTAAACCTCGCATCTCCCATATACGCAGTACGAAATACAATGTTTAACACCACTCTTATCGTGCATTCAATTAATCACACGGTCTCAAACCGCTGGACAACAAGGCGTTGTAAAAATATACGCAAAACTAAAGTAATAACAATTAAAACCCGATATGTGTCACCAGAACGAATTTAAAGCAATAAAAACCCATACATTTCTTATTTATACCAGTTTCACACTCAACACTGTTCAAAACTTCAAACTTTACACTATTGAAAATCACTTTTTCGATGGAATTAAAAGTTCTTAATGAATTTACTTTGGAAATTATAAATAGAATGTTGTTTATTCGAATATCTAAATCTTTATTTATATTTCGCGCCGAGCGCGCGACCGCCCGTGCCGACGTTTGCCGAACGACTAGTAGTGAGGCGACACGTTACAATAGGACGCGAATCGAATCGTTTCGATTATTCTCGGTTCGCTGGTCAGCATTAATTTTGTTTATATCGCAGCGATTCTTAGGTGATATTTTTAATGCTCTGATTATTGTGAAAGAAATACATATTCATGTGCATTAAAATCCGACTAATTGATTAAACGGACTCGCAACATTGATAACATAAAAAATAATATTAAATCTAGCATAACGTATAATTTTAGAGCTTGTTTTCTCGTGTATTGTTACTCATAATTGAAGTATTGATGTACTATGTATTCCTATTTGAAGTTATCAATTCCTCTTCATCAGTTAATTCTAGAAAATTATTTCTCCATTCTTTCTTTCTCTAACATTAAAACGATTGAAAATTCTTAAGACTCACTCAATAGCACTTAAATGTGAAAAGTATTCAAGGTCGCAGCCACATCATCATATCACAATAAATCGATAAGTAAGATAGTTCTCATTTACTGGATTGAATATTAAACTTACTCGTTACAAGAAACCACGTTTGGCCGCCTGAATCCGTAATGATATCAGACCTATTTGATTTCGAACTTATTTTTATACATAACTTTCTAATTTAAATTCTGGTAAAACTAGCAATAACGAATAGTGAATATATAATTGTAAAACGTAATTTACGTAAGTGTTATTTTGTCATTTCAGAATAGAGAATAAATATTGAATCTCATAAAATAATCATAACTATCCTTAAACATTTCCACTTCTTTGATATTGCACTTGAAGATAAAGGATGTATTTTTTGTTTTTGTCATGGATTATTTACCCACGTTTTATCACGTACTTTGTATAATCTCCGTCTTTAAAGACAAATAGATAAGATTTTTAAATATCGATAAACAAATTCCGAATTGATTAACAAAAACATCGACATCGAAATCGATACAGCCCATCACTATTAAACAACAACTTGTACGACACGTAGCTCAATTGAAACTTGTTTTTGCGCAGCAACTCGCGTTGTGGCCTTGATATTAAGTAATTGTGAGACAGTCCCAAATATATTATACAAAAATTCTCGTTGATATTGCGACATGGTTGTATCTAATATATACGTGTGTATATAGACCACTAGACTGACCATTGCAGATCAAGTTCTGCTTTGCAACTTAAAAGACTTATCATAAACTAAGACTGACCTAACATTTTAATCCTTACCACAAATCACAAATGTTTAAGTCATTCGGACTTGAAACGAGCATTTGTGAATCTCACAATTGATGGTGCGAAAATATGTGGGGTCCGAACCGGCGCCACTTTTCACACGTCATTCTTCCAAAAGGAATGCCATCCACGTAGAATAAAATATTCTTTCCTTCTTCTCGTTACCTTAAAATCCAATCCTTTTCTACCTCACTTAATTTTTCCCAACTTCTAAAAATGAAACGATTTTGAAAGCCAAGAACTGTGAATATTTTCATAGTCAACGAAAATAGTTTCTTCAATAACTACAAACATTAAATAAATAATGATACTTTATCGTCTGGCGTTTATAATTTGTTGGCACATATATTTAAATGTCAATAGTATTGCTGTAAATAATGTTTACCTGTTTTGTTCATTTGACATCTAAGACTGACATACGCTAGGATACATTGTTATGTTACAACACACTTGTTTTCCAGGCATTTGGAAAAGCAAGCGAAACGTAAAAATATATCATTGTATGTTTTTTTGTAAAGTAATGGCGATATTCTTCTTGTACAACCACCGGGATTTGACGACGTCAAACATAATTTATAGGATAATCAAAAGGATTTTTGGAACCGCGCTCTGACTGATTCCAGTCATGTAGGACCTTTAAGATTGAAGATCTTAGAGCATTTGATTGAAGAGGCCTAAGACAGAACAGTCTTGAGTCAAATGAGAAGAATGCTATACAGTAAGACGCAGGCTATATGAAAATAAGTATTCGCGAAACGTAATTCAAGTTGTGTTCTGAAGACTGAGTCTCACCAAATCTCACTGAACGATATATTTTACAGAGCGCTTGAACAGTTCGATCGTTCAGCGAATGCTAAGTCTGAGTTGACGAATCGCTCAAATGAGCTAGACGGAGGTGAGAATCATGTCATTTGTCAAAAAGCAGTGTTATTCCCGTACTTTTGAAGACAGCCCTCAGACCTCCTTCAATAATTTGACTAGGAATTGTGACCCCTAGTCAAAAGGTCGCCCTTCCAAAGATTGAATAAAGCACGCGCGTTTCAACCTTCTTTATCATTAAGACTATTACATTCAGCCAAAATACTGCTTATACATAAAATCTCGTCTCCGATTTCCTAGAAAACGTAATGGCACCCTACAATCACGTCAAGTACAAGCGAACCATACGACAAAAGTTCGAAAGAACAAAAATAAACTCTACTGCAAGAGGGAAACAGTTCAATTTACATTGTAACAAAGTTTTCGAAGAATTCGTATAAAAATGAAACTTCGAGTGTATTGATAAATATTCTTATTTCATGGATTGCTTAGTAACGCCTAGGTTTTAATTTTAACTTTTACGCTTAACTTAGGCTTACAGCCGACAGCATTGAGTTATTAACTTGTTGAGGAGATCGTCAGGAACCTGACACTGACGATAATTCGTGCTGTGACATAGGTTGGATCTTCGCTCGATCGACAGCTAAAGACGCTGATAACACTGAATCACTACTCAATCATGGTTTATATTATAGCATATCAGAACCGATTACTAGATGCTGCTTAAATGCTAATTTGTGTGACGCAAAATAATTTTGAGGTACTTTAACTGATATTTTTAACCCCCACCGAAAAAAACGATATGGTGTTCATCGATTAACGCGTCCGTGTGTGTCAATATAGTTTCCATCAAGAATTAAGATTCTTCAAGATATTTCAATATTATCCAGAAATTACCGTTATTGAACGGTAGCGTTCACAAATAGACAACATATTGCTACTACATTGTATTTTATTTCGCAACCTCCAGTATAGAATATTGTGTACCAATTGTTTAACAAAGTCAAACAAAGATTTATCCTAAGACTTCGTTATAAAAATACTGGATAAAACTATATTAACGACATAGAAATGGTAAAATTACATGGTTGGTACGTTGTAAGGAGCGTGGCATTGGACGTAGCGTTAGAATTGTATAATGTGATAATTGCTTACATAAAAAATAAAAAATAAAAACATTTTAAAAGTAATGCCGTATGTATCTAACCATCTTGATGGGCTAACATCTCTTGAGCTTCCATAGCATAGCTTCCGTCAGAGCTATCAGAGTGTGGGATCAGAGAGTGCAGCATAAACGGTTGTCGCACCCACAATCGACTGCTATCTAGATACATCGGTCAGTAAATTCGTAAATATAATATGCACAAATCCATATCGAAAAAAAAAAACAATGTAAAACAAAGCGAAAAATCAATTCAATTACAGCAAAAAATACAAAACTCGAGAGAAATACGTGCTGATTAAAATTAAATTACGATGACAAATTGGTACTTTTAAGTTAAACTTTTTATTTTCCTTACACAGGCCTTGATGTACAAGGATTTGATAAGAAATAAAGTCTTTTTTTAAATTTGTGATTATATGATTTTGTCTGGTATCAAAGACTGGTTACCTCATGCGAGATTATGATGGCGATACCTCTTATGTATCTTCTTCTCAATTTATTCCTTTTTCCAGCTTCGACTTACCGTTATACACTCAGATTCATATTTAAGGGATTTGTAACTTACAAAGGATTTAATTTTTAATAAATTATCGCAGTAACGTAATATAATCCAAGTCACGGAACCCCAAAATGCCGTAAATAATTCCTCAATGCCAACGTATTAATCTGCTAAAAACCATATAAAACTCACTTGTAAAATTCCATATTAAAATAATACCAGTTTATATTAAGGGCATTTCTTTAAATCAACCTTCGAAAGTGAAGGGTGATAGTTTAGCAGCTGCATGCAAGAACGACGCACAGCAGACGCATGGTAAAATGTCGCGCCCCTATCCCTCATGCTGTGAAGCGAAATGTTGAGACAATAACTTTGAAACTTTACTTGTCTAAGTGCCGTTTTTGCATGTGGCTGTGAGTTTTTAATATAATGACTTACCTTTTGATTAACTTTCACATTTTTCGGTGCCTTGACTATCGCTGGTTTTGGAGGTGGTGGTACGCTGACTACAGGGGGTTCTGTGGACGAAAAAAAAAAGAAAAAAAATCACCTTCGCATACTCTGTAAAATGAAGTTAGGAGTTTTTCCTTTTCGAATACTACTACTCAATTATAATAAACCCACGTTTTTTAATGTCACTCCATTTAATTTCATCAAAATAGACCCAACCGTTTTTATAGTTGTAAATTGTATTGTCTTCGGGTTTGAAGCTGCCCTGTAAATATCAGCCTGCAAGCTTATCGGGAAGTGCCTCAAAATTTTGTTGCGAAAATCCAACCGGAACGACAAAAAAACAAGAAAAGTGAGTGTATAAAAACGTGGGAAAAAGTACTAAACTATTTTATAGAAAAAATATTTTCACTAGAGGACATGGGTGTATGGGCATTAAAACGCAGTAAGCAAGTAAATTAAGTTTTTCTAGTTATTGTTTGTCGTTTTAATAAATCTCGATAACTATATCTGAAATTATACCTGGCTGCACTCTGCCCTGCTGCTGCGGCTGTAGAGGCGACCTCTTCTCCTGTTCGATCATAGCTGGTGCCGCTGGCGGCGGAGCGCCCGTACTGCCGCCTCGGACCTGATGACAATAAGAACGGAAATTAAAGTCTATCCCATCGTGTAGTAATTACAGAGTGGCTTTGATCAGGCACATGAGAGTAGCTTAAAGAGAGGCAAACTCATGGAAACCCTTCTTCGCAAATTATCTATTGAAAAACAGGGTTTTGGATTTGCAGGAAAAGCTTACGGGGAAACAGGAAAAAAAATGGTTGTCCAGGAGCAGAACAGGGATAGTTTATAAATAAAATAAGAATTTACGTATTATAGTTATGCCTAATTATACAGACTCTTCCAAAAAATATTTTTTTATTTCATTGTTCTATATTTGAGCTTAGTATCATTATGGAGCATTATTATTGAAATCTCTAAAAAGTTAGAGGGATAGAATCGCAGATTTATCCGTATTAAAATACAATCCATATTTCAACCTTCTTGCCGCAAGTGCAGGTTCTTTCCCTGAACCAACATACTTATCAACAAATACCATACGGGTCGTACAAGTATTTTCCAATAAGTAAATGTACTTCATTTATTCAAACACGATTTTCCTTGATAGGTATTTCGATCGATAACTTCTTATAAATAATACGTAAAACTGTTTTTTTTTTCATTTGGTATTTTTTATTGAATACAGCTGTCCCAGCGAACTACGTATCGCCTAACAGTTGATATGAAACAATGCTTTTTTTGCAATTTTTCTAGATTTTATCACCATTTAAACCTTTCCTGGACTTCCAGGAATATTTAGAGACTAAAATAGTTACTAACGAACAGCGATTCATTTTATATATAAGAAGATACGAGATTTGTAATAGGTAGGTGTGATTAGAAAAAAACTTAACTTTTAGGGTCTCGTTAGGACGTATCGTTGTGTTAATTATACATTGCATAAACAGAATTGGACCAAAAGGGCTTGAACTTAGAGAAAAAATGTTTTAAACGAGTACCAAATAAAAGTAATAAAACTCCATTGACGAGGACAATCTAGTAAAAAAAACAGAACTAGAAAGAAGACAAATAGGTATCATACTAATCAAAAACCTTTAAATAAAGAAAACCTAACCACAATTATCTTAAAATCGATTACATTTTGAAAGCGTGAGCGCCATCTATCCGCAAAAGGTAGTTTTACCTCAAGAGTTGGTGAGCCGAATTAATTAAATGTAAAATTATAAGCAACAATGTAATGTTCACTTAGTTAAAGTCTCAAGAACAATTATTTTTTAAATAACGCTACCAAATCGAGTTCTGATATCAAAACTAGTTTACTGTATCGAAAAACGTGTTCGTTTGGTCCAAGTGATAAGAATATACAGGTTTTTATAATTAAAAATATTGATTAATGTATATTTTAATTATTTTCTCTTTAAATTTAAATAACTCTTATTACTTGCTAGTAACATGATAAACCAATAACATTTTTCTTTAAGAAACATTGAATGCCTCGCAAACTTATCGTAAGTTTATCGAAATCTTGTTGATTTACTATCACTATGACTCAAAGTTTAATATTTGACTACTACTACTGACCTCTGAAAAGTAAGAACATGAGAAAATATTCATAGAATCTAAATACTTGTTTATTCAATTTAATATTCTGATATCAAATAACATTTCTGTATAATTATTAACGTGGAATGAAATCGATAGAGCAGTGGTAACCGCAAAACCGCTATCTAATTGTGACAACTCTATTAGTGAAGTATAGAGATAGCGTAGACTGAATGGCGGAAAATTACTTTGTGGATGTATTTACGAAGTACCTACACAATGTTTAGTAGGTAATTAAGTGAATCGTATCACACGCAATCGCACTCACTAACTATAGGCCTTATCATGTATGGAAACTAAAGTTTGTTTATGCATTTGAGTAATAATAATAATTACACAACTTTTACACAACGCCATCTAGTATCAAACTTGTAAATTTTACAATTTCATCCATACACAGAACAAAATATCGTGCTTATCATACAAACAGTTGTTCTGGGTGGGAATCGAACCAACGACCTCCGGTATTGCAGTCAGGGCCACTAACCACTAGACCAACAGGACAGCGAGTGTGTATTTTGTTACCTATTCACATTGAAACTAATCGACTGACTTTAAAAATTCGCTTATAGATATTACTGCTTACTGCAATGATTCGAAACCTGGTTGGGTGTAGACTATGGCACCAGTTTTCAAAATACATAAATAGCTTTGAGGCTTTAAATTAGGTGTCCTGTCGCGGATTAAAGACATAATGGTACGACGGCGACTATTAAATCGACCGCGATCAATTCAATTTTTTCTTAATCTTATCGAATACAAGATTTTTTTAATAACTTTCATATTTTTTTTCTCTGAACTCCCTTTCATTCTGAATAGAAATTAAAAATAATAGTTTTATAACTTCAAACAAAAACTAGCCCCGCTCCGCTTATCAACTTAGACCAAGCGAAACGAACCAATATGTCAACACTCCGACACGACAGCATACTAAAACGATCTCTAGTCAAATAGGTATAAGGTGCAAAATCAAATAAAATGTGCAAAATGAAAAATTGATCAACCGGTTTTTAGCATACTGCCTGGAAATGTCAACTGGAGTAATATTGAGCAATTTCTTGTGAACTTATTGGGTTTTCATCGATCGTTATTTATTGCTTTATAACGTTTTAGTATTTTCTCATTGGATTTAGTAATACAGTGAATACAAATTAGGTTGGACAACGATTAGTGTGAGCCAGTGACTTGTGATTAATGTTTTAGTGTAAATAAATAAATTTTAGGTAACTTTTCGGTTTAATTGATAGGGATGGATCGCATTGACGTTGAACTAAACGAAGAATGAATTATGATAGCTGTAATTAGTCAATATCTCAGTTTGTTCTCTCCTGAAGAGATTGATTCCCTTATTTTTTGTTATAAACTTATAGTTACCTTATTTACCGGCTACTTTATGGCTTTTTAAAAGCTCGGACTAAGGTGAGGATAAATAATTTATAAAGATTTTGACGAGCCCAACTGCGGGACAGCGTGAAAAAACGTTTTCGTCTTTTCTATTCCTTTAAACATTTTTTGGGGATATAAATTAGAAAGACTTTTTTATAAATAAGGACCGTAGAAATGCTTTCTAGTAACTATGAATAGTTTAAGACATTTAACTAAACCCATTCTAATCTAAAAGTTTCAAATGTGAAAGTAGCATTGAAAATATTTTTAGTTACACAAAATATTCGAACCTCGATGTTCAAACAATTATAACTAAAACCAATTAACTTTGTATTTCTCAACTTTGTCTGTATTGTTATTTTAGTTAAACCGGGTTGTTGTTTTAACAAAATTTGTTGTTCGCCTGACGTCCTAAGTTTAAACTCAAAGTAAGTTATTGTAACAACTCATTTAGATCCAAAATGTTGACGTTCGATCGCGTGTAACTGAAATCTTACCGGATCAAGAGCTCGCTGAATAATCGCGTATAAAAAAGATAGCTATATAAAATCGAAAGAGAGCGAGAGAGAACACGAATATGAATAAAAGAAGACTTTTTTTACAGGATCTCAGTTCGTTTGAAATAAAAAGCGATGCGCACTTCGGTTTTTGTCGGGTTTCTTCGGAGGCCACGAGGTGGGATCGACACCTGCGCAGGCGACGACGACGGTTAACTTTTAATTAAGAAAACTATATTAGTATACAATGAAAAATAAATTGAAGGCGTATTTATTATAAATTTAAACCGCTATTTGGTCAGAAATAATTTTATAATAATAACTATGTATCATATTAAAATTTATCCGAGCTTTGGAGGTGGACTTTTCACTATAACTGAATGGTCCTGCATTCCTTATAAAAAAAACTTTTTAGAATTATTTCAATTAATAACAGCTTATAAATAAATCTATCGTCACTCAGATTAGAAATAAAGTTCAATGACATTATGTCACAAAAGAGTTTTTGTGGTTACTTCGAATGACGCTGACTCACTTGACTTTTTTCGGACGAAATCTTTTGGATAAGTTAGTATTACATAATATAGATTATTGTAACCTTGATTATAGCTGCAGCATCAGGAATTTATATCACTTCTTATTCTATTAATTATAAAACGTCTGCACGTCTCTATGGCATACTATAGAAAACCTTATGGCCTTAGTACTAGGGTAAGTGAGTATTCTTAGACCATTCCATGCTTGTACCATTAATTCCATTCTAAATCTTTGGCAAAGACCAAGTTGAACTCCTTTGCTTGGCGTGTAGTTTATGTAAAATAAGGTTTACTAATCGCAACGAGAAGGGAAAGAATAAATTTCGCCTTGAGCACTATATGGTTTCCAAACTTTCATTCATCTTTAAAGCTTACGAGTATGTTACTTCAATGTAAGCTTCTGGGACGGGCTACTCGCAAAGACCAATGCACTTATGGCATTCAACTCAAGACTAAAACCAAACTGTCTCAGCTATTATCGACATTGAATCGTGCCCTCAGCTCACCATTTGGAGCTGTGCCCAAAGCGAGCAGCTTGAATAAAACAAACACTTCTGAACGATACTCAATCGACCTCGGATCGCTTGAAAATGTACTGCGGAAAACGGATTTCTTTTGCATTTACATAAAAAAACTCACTTCAACTATTGTTTTGCATGACGATTTTTATCTTGATTGCATAAGTAATTTACTAATTGCTGGTGCATTGGTCATTATGAATCCGTTTTGACTTATCGAACGTAAAAACCAAAAAACTCACCGCAAATCGTGGGGATATTTCGAATTAATATGCGGAGTTATCCGACACTACCTAAATGGATTATAATCGATTATTGGTAAAGAGAATCTACTTGTCTTCAAGCTAGAATCTCTTTAAAAGCAGTACTGTTGTGAGACAAGCTGTCGCTTTCACAATTATTGATACCTACTGGGAAAAGGAGCTTTTATCAAGACGATTTCATATCGTCCAAAATTGATCTTACCTTTTTCAAGAGCAGAATCTTAAAACACTCACAAAATTAATCAGCAATCGTACACTACTACATGAAATACAAACACTAAAATTGGCGACGGCAGTCTCGCTCCACTGCTAATAATATTTTCCCCTATTCAGGGGGTACGGACCCTAAGTATTATTTGTTCGCAAATACGTACAGCCCTAATGCAATCTGATTCCTCGAAATAATCGTTCGAATGAGAGAGAGCTCGTTTTTGGACTAGTGTAATTAAAAATATCAGTAAAACGCTTTATGCTAGCATAAATACCTTTACGATGGATCGAAGATCGAAGGATGATGTTGATAATTAATGAATCAAAGCATAATGATCAAGTAGTAAAGCAAGCGTTACTGCAATTTGAATGTCAAGACGTTTTTACATAATTTATCCGCAATTACTTCTAAGAAATTTACTGGTGATTTCCTCTACCCACAACCCTTTAATTTAAAAAAGTTAATGTTAAGGTCAATAAAATGCTACCCCATGCCGTGTGGTATCATTAAACAGGTGTTTTGAAACACAAGGGACGTTTCACAAACCGCTATTTATATGAAGCACCTTTTTGTAACGAAGTCGGTTGGAACTGAGCGCTCAGGGCATAGCATAGCTCATAGCTCTGTGAGCGGTGTGGTTCTCGCTACCACGATAGCAAGCGTCCTGCTTTTTGAACACATAGCTAAGGCACTGGGTTAAAAATCAAATCGATATTTTTAATTGTATCACAGCAAAATTTCGTTTCAGCGGTTTTGGTTTAATAATAAACTAAGTTTTCGTTCACGTTAGTCGCGGGTATGTTATTTAAAAATAACTTGGAGATAACGGGACATTTTATGGGAATACGAATATGGAAAACTTATTATAAATATATTTGTTGAAAAACAAACATTACATATAACTTAAGCTCTTGTCCAACCACTAATTACATCAACAGTTAGTTTTGCATATCTACTTCAATTTCTGGCAACTAATTAACAATTTGCTTTTAATGGCAATCTAATTAGACACAACCAACGGTAAACTATAAAATTAGATTTATTATAAACTTGTAGTGACGTCATCAACAAACAACCCCTTCCAACTTTAGTCCCTCGTAGGCCAACAAGGGTACGAACAAAACAGAAACTTAAACAATGGGTTTTATTATTTTCTATTTTAGAATGCTCTGAAATACCAAGAAACCAACAAGTATTTTAAAAATTATAAAACAAATATTTTGTTCGTACAAAATGTTGAATAAACGATTAACATTTAGTGTAGGTACTGCCGAAGGTGTCGAATGTGGTAAGTGCCATAGGTGGTGTGACGATCTAGTCAAATACGCAGGCCGCACGTGGCCAGAAATCGCAAAAGATGACAGATTATCTCGGGGGAGGCCTTTACTCAGCAGTAAGATCTAAAACAGGCTATTTGTATGAATTAAATGTTTCTACAATCTAAATTACACCAATTTTGTTTCTTTACAAAAAACGTTTTTGTGAAAGAGCTAGTAGCATGTCAGTGCAGCGCCCTCTAACGTGGAGATCCTTGTAATTAAAGCTTCAACCTTCTTCTTTGGAGTCTTAATTAATCACGTGTACTCACAGACTTAGCATAACTAAGAAAGACATAACATAACTTTGATAAAAAATACTAAATTTTAATGTTTAGTAAATAAATCTAAAACAGCTACGATATCGTCACTATTTTTGACTTTGACCTGTCGTTTTCAAGATAAATCTGAGAAGCACTACTGACACACTAATCTAGTAAAAACAATAAATTATCTACACAATATTTTTAGGGTTTTACGATAACTTAAGATAGCATTTAGTACAGTGCCGCCGATAAAAGAGATAGACGATTGTTTGAACGAGATGGAAGTATACGCGCACGGTGTGTGAGACAAAGACGGCAATATTTTGGAGAGAACTTTCTCACCTTCCAATACTTACGCTCTACGGTTCTTCAATTTCAGAATGGCCTGTTAGTTTAGCGGTTAGTGGGCCCGAATGACGTGCCGAAGGTAGTGGGTTCGAAAACAAAATGAGATCCCATTTTCTTTTATCTTTAGGTAGTACTTGGCAGACATAACACGAGTCTTTGTCTACATGATAAGAATTCTTTTTGAAGACTAATTTACTTCAAGGTAATCATCATATCTTAATATGATCTTAAAGAGCTCAGTTTTCAATCAGGGCGTGAACTAAATACTGTAAGTTGAGCGAAGCGTAAAATCTTTAGTAATAGCACAATCTAAAGTTTTTAAACGCCCGTGATCGATGACTTCCTTATCAAGAATTCGATATCAACTCAAGGACCCCGTAATCAGCTAGTTATTTACTCCTAACTGAGGTTTTAAAAGTTTAAACTTTTTTTATATTCTCGCCAGTTAACACGAAAAGGTTTTGATCCAGAAGTGTTTTAAATCAATAAAAAAATATATAGATGTCAAATAAGCGGTTAAGCTGACATCAGAGTTATAAGTGGTTTTAAGGATTAGGTGATGATGATGCCGTTGTATTTTAAATATCATGCTATCTCTATCTAATTAAGTGGAATGAAAAGACAAGTATTAATTCAAGAACATCAACAAGTGTTTAGAATATGAGATTTTATGTACTTGATCCAATAACATGTTTAATCTTTTTACTAATATATAAAGCAATTCACATGCTTTTAATAAAGTTTCCCATCTATCAAGCTCAAATGGTAGTATAATGTGAATACCAAGACTTTTTCTATGATGCGCTCTGCTGCATTATACCTTTAAATTAAATTTTTATTTATGCTTGAATCGTGTGGAGACTGTTAACTGCTAGAATTCTAAAATAAGTCTTTGAAAAGACAAGTATTGAGTTATTAGTAAGAAGAACAAGACCTGACCCATTCGATAATTTTTTGGGTTAAGAATGATGATTCCATTCAGGAGTTTTACTAATAGCATGGTACATCAAATTGGGAAGAAAATATCAAGCGATCAAAATGTAGTAATATAGAAATTATCATCAGGCACCAAATAGAAGACTACTTATTAAAGCATCTTAGATTCCGCCGCTTACTGGCAACAAAATAGTAACATGACAGTCTTCCAACTGTTTTGTTGTCACCCCGCTGAAGCCACTGTGCGCAACTTGGCGTGGGTTAGATCCCCGCATAGGAAAAGCATTTATTAAATGTGATCCATGAAAGCTTGTCGAGTTTGGGTGTCTTGTGTATGTGATTTGAGCCATGTGGAAAATCCTGCCACTCAGAATTTTTTTCCGAAGAAATTCCTTAGGTTAGGGAGTCGTTTTTTTTTTTTAAATGCCTTACGTCTTAAACGAAACCATTTTGTGTGTTATGACGTAGGGATGATCTGCGACAAATTGCCGACAAAACAGTTTCATTCAGAGGAATAACAGTTTTCCTTCACACGTAAACATGGCCTCGTTACATTTCAAAACATTTACTATAACACAATCAATTAAAAATAAACACTAAAAAGTGTATGACCGTAGAAATGTACTAATACTAACATCCCGGAAGTGCTTATCAGCGCCTTATCAGTGCAATTGTGAATCAATGGGAAAGGAATTAGTAATTCAGTCTAAGGTTGGCAACAAGACTTCGTTTCGTAATGTTGGTATAGCTTGAATAACGCTAGCCTTATCCCATGCTACGTTTAGATCAGCTAGTAGTCTTTTGATTGGACCAGTAAGTACTCGTTCCTAATCAGCCTACATCATTGTTATAAATAAATCTAATACTCAATCTCGTCATTATCATTGATTCGTCAAGTGCATACTACACTCATGTAAAGTAATGACGTCATCAGGTACCTCTTAACTAACGACCTTACCACATTTCTTAAAAGAAAATAAGCAAATAAATTTGTATTTAATATGACACGTTTCGTAGTAAAATACGGAAAATTCTTTTCAAATTAAACACCTATACAAATAGTAACAAGCTGAAATAATTCAATGATATTATATTTAGCATTATGTATGTCAGTGTTTCAGAAACTATAATTCGTCACTGTTAAGATGACAAAGTAGAATAATCCTAAGAAATTAATGATAGAAACCGAAACATAGACTATCTTAGATCTGAAAGAGGTATTCTTTATGTTATTTTGTTGATTCACCACCTGGTGTCAAAGTTTAAGCCTGTAGGTCTCTGACGTGACTTAACATACTCTTGAAAAAATTTCACGTGTGCTTCCCCATGATTAATTTTTAGATATCTAAATGTGTTTTTATGAGACACGGACTACAAAACACTTTTTGGAAATCAATGAAGTAAAAGACACATCGCCGATTCAAAAATTTTGACTTCCCAATTTTCTGGAGAAGAAACTGTGAAACTCAATCAGCACATAGCAGCACGATGCTTCAATCGATAAGAAAACGATTATCAGGAAACATAAGCCTTGAAATATAAGAACACTTCCGCCATATACCAATAGAAAACTAAAATATTCACTTGAAATTATTTACTGCCTAGATCTGCACCTAAACTCAACTCTACAATCGAGCAATCATTGCAACGGAAGTGGAATAGATCTCTCTATGAATGTATTATAAAGGTAACAGTCGATTGCAATATTGTGAATAATAAAATTGTATCTTCGGTATTTTGAATGTCGACCTTGCAAACTTGCAACGTAAGTCTATTCAAGTTTTTGAACAAAAGATTATATCATGTTCCTTTATTATTTTACAATGCAATTGATAATTTTGCTAACCAACATAATCTATGGTTGACTGGTAATAATTTCTCATGCAGTAAGTCCGCCATTGGAAACTTGTAATGTTTAATAAATTTAAATAAAAAATAGAAAGAAGTAGCTTAACTAAGGTTTAGTACCTTGAAAAAAACCTCTTCTTAGGAGGCTAAAAAGAAACGAAGACTTTTCTTTTACAATTACATCACACATTTGATGCCATATTGTCAAATCAAACCATGCAAAAGCAGATCAAAAATTCTACTCATTAAATTAGTCTTTCATTGCGATCCAATTCAAAACCTACACTGCTGAACGAGAAAAATGAAACCTAGACACGAAAGAAGCCATTGAAATCGTTAATGATACAGACATCATGTGTTACATTTTTTTACAATACAAACCAAGGCCTTTACGTCACTACTCGTATACACCACAATAGCTTTTAGGCTTTGTGAAAAAATATACCTTTAAACAAAGAGAGACAGACTACTCTTCAATATACATAGATCTGTCTTGTGTTGATATTTTTCCGAATAACGACGGAAAAAGGTAATCGTCGATGCAAAGGGCAATGAAACTGAAAAAGCTCGTATGTAAAACGGTGAAATGGATTTAGTGGATGGATGGTTGGATCTACTCAGCAACAATAAGTTTCTTAAAGCGATAATCTTACCTGGAAAGAAAAAATTAAACCTAGAAAACATTGTTCTACCAGTGTCAAAGATCAACACAATGATCATTTGTTCTCTATCTTACTATCGGGAGTAATGGCTAAAAATCGTATCGAGATAATAGACATAAATTACACAGAATATAATCTCTACGTAAATCCAGAAATACTATATACATCAAATAGAGAACTATTCAAAACATGTATAGGTATATTATCATTTTCTCAGCAGAATTAACCTTTTACAAATTATGCTTCAAAGAATCAAGAACCACAATTCCGACCAATTTCAGCTGAAGACAATTACAAAGAATACCGAAACGTGTGGAGAAAAATACAAAATTCAAGAACTGAGTTCGGGTGTTGGCTCAAAGCCAAATGGAATCCGTTGTTAAACTAAATAACGTAAGTGATGTAATAATATCGTAATGCTTGTAAACATCCTGTTTAGAATATAATTTACCTTCAAATAGTTCTTTTTTAAATTTCATATATTTTAAAGTATTTAGAGTTTATTGGAGAAATGGAAACAAGGTATCTTTTATTATTAAATGATGTAACGGTTTACTTACGCGTATTTATCGGGGTAGCCCGACTAGTTTCGGACCCACGACTAGTTTCGACTCGCGATCCCGCCGCGTCTGCTCATGATTAAGGACTCCGGTTGGGTCCGAAACTAGTCGGGCTACCCCGATAAATACGCGTGAGTAAACCGTTACATCATTTAATAATGAATCATTCTCACGATAGTTATTCTAAAAATAAGGTATCTTTTGCCCTTCTTTTTTATTTATCAGTGAGGTAAATTATTATTGATTGTAACTCATCCATCTATTTCCCGTAAAAGGGAAATCGTTACCAAAGTTTGAAGTAGAGTCCTAAAAATAGATTTTTTTTTCCTAATCGATAAAATCGACGGCCAATGAATATAACATTACAAATGCGTAATTATAGGCTGAATCTGTCAATCGATATAGCAAGGTCAAAGTTGGCATAGGAAAACGTATGCAAATTCAATAGTATGTGTATGTTTAAAGAATATGTAAAAAGGCCCTTTGAAAGCCCAGAGACTGGGTATCATATGATGACATTTGGAGAATTTACACGATAGAAACGAAAACGAGAGAAAATGAAATTTCAATTGTAAAGCTGCCATAGATGAAGTTCGGCACTAATAATTTAATTAATAGACTGAGAAGAGATTTCTAAATAATATTGCAACAGCAGGAATTTCTTAACAAATCACAGAGTATGCAAATGAGAAATCTCTTAACATGCATCTTTAGATCGATGATCCGATAAGAACGAGGAAAAAAGTACAACTATAAGACGCATTGAAACCGTGAGAGGTGACTGTGGTCTAGGTTTCGCATGTATTTTCTCAGTGAAGACGCTTTTCAAAGATCATATTATGTCAGTAATTGTATTTTAATGTTTCTAGGTTAATTGTATCACTTCTCATCCATGTGCAACTAGCTGTTGCCCGCAGGCCCTCCTGTTACAAAAAATGTTCCTACGCGAAAATAAAATTGGGATAAAAACCATCCTGTGTTATTCCTGGTTATTAACTATGAGAATAGCAAGTTTCGTCTTAGTCAGTCTATACGTAAAAGAGGAACATGCATACATGCAAAATTTCGCGTTTATAATATAAGTAGGATACAAGTACGTAATTGAATATATTGTGGACAGTGTGGAATCAATAACTTAGCAAACTAGGTCAAACTAGTATAGATCTGGATAGGGAAAATCGATCTTTTTTCTCAGCCCGTATTTCACCCGGAGGGTTTTCTTAAAAGCCTATCTAGCCTACGCGGTACTCGTCTAAGTCATTCTGGTACCGACCTCGGTAGCCGTCGACTCTTATTATTTAGAGGCCGATTTTTTCTACTTTTAATAAGATTCCGCTCCACCCAAAATATTCTAATTCAGTTATCATGCAAAATAATTCCTAAATAAAATCAATGACAACGTAAAACCTTTACTTTTTAAACGTAAATGACAAATCAATGAAACTTCGGCACACAGGTGCAAATAAAAAATATTTGGCACCGTGTTTAATGAGGCCGCAAATATTTTACAAACCCGACATTGTTATTCCGAGGCGCGCACTTTGAATTCAATTAGGAATAAATCACGAACTATGAGATCGAAAAATGTTCCCAAACATACAGTAAAAAAAATGATGTACGATGTCGTCATTTCCATAGTCTTTATTCTATATTGCAATGAGCCGAATACCATAACAGACTAAGGGTGCTAAAACGTTGTGTTTTCTTGAAAAAAATGCATCACTTCTACAACCTGATCCTGAATGGTTTTTCCAGTACGACTGGTTGTCAGAATTTTAATAACACAACGCCCATCAAAGATGAAAACAGACATTTGGGATCAACCGCTTACCAGCTTTCGAAGCTTATACATTACATAAACACTCCAACGAAATATTTGTAGATAAAACAAAATCGTTGAACCAGTGAAAGTAACCTTGACATTCATTTTTCTATTATGTAAAATCTAACGATCAGCTAAATATAGACATGTATGGTGTGGATGACTCATACAGTAAGCTTTTGCTAGTGTAACGTTTCTTGTGTCCAAACACTACAGGCATATCAATTAGCCTTTGATTTTGAATAGCAGACTTTTTTTGTATCTTTCTTAAAACAAAGGGTCTCAAACTAGACCAATGCAGAGACCTGAAGTTTTGGGTCTCTGCATTGGTCTGGTTTGATAAAGGCTTTATGGTAAAAGCTACCCCCATCAATAAAGACCTGAGAGTGTAATGCAAAGTTGCAAAATTCTCTAGGTCTTCAAAGATACAATAGCAAAGTTAATTTAATCCTATATCAAAGTGACAAATTTAAGCCGGTTGACTTATCACCTAGTGGAAAAGCGTACTTATGCATTTCAATGATTCCACTCATTAATATATTCCAGGTTCCAGAAATGTAACTTGTGTACAAACAAGACGTATTTTCTTTATAGTTTTTAATGATTTTATATCTCAATTAAAACAGATGATCAAAGCAACCTTAGTCTTGGCCGGAAAACAGAAACGCGAAACCCGTAAACTGTCATGGCCACACCGACTAATATTATAGTAATATATTTAGCTGGTACGTTTATTTTAATAGCAGCTGTATTCTGAGTAGATTCCGAGATTTGGGTTAGATTTGGCAGGGAACTGACAAATTCGTTACACTGAAGCAATTACGAGGGTCTCTTGAGTTCAAAAATGTAGATTCATTTGCTAAATGGTTCGAAAATCTTGTACACTGACGATTGATAAAAATAAGGTCATTCAATGCAATCACAATTAACTTACATTATTTGATAATGAATACCACAATGCAATTGAAAATGGAGAGATAAAAGGATTAAATATGAAAGTCCATACTTTACAAAATAAAGTAACACATTACTAGTACACTATATTATTTATTAATCTTTCCCTTTATGAAAAAACAAGACGGCACGTTAGCTAATCCACAAACAGTCTGAGTGGTAGTAAAGTGCTCGTATCTATTACGTTACTCGTCTCAAATGTAACATGAAATAAATTACATCCATCATTCTGCAATAAAACTAGAGATATATGAGAAATACTTACAGAAATATATAGTTCGTACATTAAGAACATACATCATCACATGTAGAAGGTCTAAGATTTTAAAAAAGTATTTTTAAAAGTAGCTGAAGTAAACCTTTCTAAACCGATAACCCTAGGTCAGACTAAAAATCCAGAAAATTGCTGAAATAAATATGGGTTCAAAGCAAAAGCAGAGTTTCCTGGACCAGACTGATCAATCTGTATGTCGATATCTAGTTATAAAAGACATAATTTCTTATGCAAACAAAAAGACAAAGCATTATCAAGTTTTCCTTTGATAGATTTAGCTTCCGATAAGTACTGGAGAAAAGCTTTCAAGGGAATTTGGGCGTTCCAGTATTCTTCTTCTTCTGTCCTAAATTAGAACACAATCCATGAAGAATAAGAAACTTATTTCAAGGACAAGAACAAAACTACTAGAAGAAGCTACATGAGGCTTAAGATTTATCCCAGTCTAAATGCTGAAATGACGCATAGAAGGGGGTGTCAAGAAGAAAAATGCGCATTGCGCTGCTCTCGAATGACTCAACAAGACAAAATTTTCTTTTTATCTCGATGTTATAACACAATTTTTCCTCAATGCCTAAATTCAACTTTTGTAGGGTTACAATTTTTGACTTATTAAACTATTACGTTATTGAATATGCTGTTTTTAACTCGTAATGATATGTCTACTATGTATGTACATGAACATAGTCTAAACAACACCTCGGCTGGTCAGTCAAGGTTGAGCACTAGAATGTTAGTTTCTAACGTTGTATATTTCGAATAAAGCAGAATTAACCAGGGAATTTTAACCATTATAAAACCATTTCATATGGTCTACATTGGATAATATGAAAAGTCAGAAAAATGTAGATGCGAAAAGTTCGAATTGAATTCACTTTCTTTTACCTTTCTAAAGAAGTAACTGCTGATCCAAAATTAATCTTCGAATCTTTCATTATTCAATAAGACTCTACCGGCAAGAAGAATAAGAAGTTAGAATTTGACGCAGTAGGAGCCGGTGGGTAGTTTGGATAACGTCCAAAATGATAAACAATTGTAGTTTAAACTCTACAGCATTGAAAAAGGTAATTATTTGAAGTAGTGTATAATTCTTGACCATGGAGCTTTTAACATACCCATTTGACTTTTCAACAAAAATTATTTAGAACATTTATCAGCCTAGAATTTGCGCTATTGAGGTAGGAATACAATTGTACGTTTTATTGAGTTATTTTTTATCTCTGTATGTCAACTATTTTTTTTTTGGTCTTTACGTCACTGCCAAAGCCCCTGCCCTTAATAAAAAGCTTTTAAAGTTGCCATTTCTCTCTTGATTCTAATAACTTTCAGGAAGCTTCGGGGTGGTATTTCTAATGCATCATAATACAACTGCCGATATAATTAAACAGTTTAAAACGACAGAGAGACGAGCGTCCACATGCGTAGCATTGTGATGTCACCACCGGAATGTTAGTATAGTGACAGACCTGGTTTCTGGCACACTGCGATCACGTTCGTTTCGAACAAGAGTTATTAGTGTTATTACTATGTAACACATCCAATTAACGTGATGAGGTCGAATATAATATTAAGCGTTGAATATACGAAAATAATTGTTTAAAATTGCTAATAATTTTTAAAAAGCATGCTTCGTTAATCGTAGGCAACGATGCTTGAAAATTTACAACATCAAATGATTAGGTCCAAAAATTGGAACTTATCTACAATATTTTATAATTATCTAGTCAATTAATTAGATAGACCAGGTAATGGTAAGGTAATGATAATATTTTTGGCGAAGGGACACGATGAGGTCACAGAAACTGACCAAAAATAACATCAATCCAATGACAATCACGGTTCAAAACGTCATAGAGACGTTGACACCGCGTGACGTCTAAACTGGATGTGAGCCAACTCAGGTGATATCAAACTTCTAAATCAACTGACCGTTAACATTTTACGAGGGTAGTTTGGTTTTTATCGGTTTTGCTTAGTTACTTCTCTCATAATTTTCAGAGAGTCATGGACGGGACTGTGTGTAGATTGGGGAATAAACAAAAATACGTTTGTTGATTTTGAAACTAGCTGTTAAAGGAGTTCCTGGCTAAGGTCGAATTTAATCTAGATTTTAGTGTTCCTGGAACATAGCCAGGCATCTTTATAGCCTTAACTGGGTGATAGCCGATTGCCAAAAGCCTTTAAGGCACCACTTTTCTCAAAGTCTACTAAAACGAAAATACGAAAGTTATAATTCAGAAACATGGTTTTTAATTAATTCCTGTGTCACCTGCCCCAAGTACTTTCAAACGACCTATCTGCCAGGGAAATGAGTAATGACCATTACGCTGCAACGACAAATATTTGTGGAGTTTAGAGGTCGCTACGTGGGTTCAGGTGGACGAACCGACTTCGGAGTGGGTGGAAATGACTAGGCATTGTATTATACAAATTTCAACTGGATTTTTCTGCTTAGTAATGCTGATGTGACGTATCCAAATGACTGCAGATTAGATGCTGAAAAATGATGATGGCCTTGTAGAAATGCGACTGTCCAATAAAAGGCCATAGATTCGAATCCCACCATACACCGTATTTTATGAGTTGCGTATCAAACACTCGATAAAAACGGTAAAACATCTTCAAAAAAAAAACCGGCACACCACGAAATAACGACGAGGCCAGAAACTCTAAGCTAGGCCATTCCGTATCGAACTGACTTATCTGATGTTTCAGTGTATTTCTTAATTAAATCTAATTAGTAGAAATTGGACCAAAACTTGCGTTTATATATTCCAATTACGGATTGTATAAAGCTTATGTATCAACGTTTCCTTCTGTGTATATCCGATATCTTTTAGTTTATAGTGAAAAAATTAACAACTTATTTATTCGTTCATAACTAGATATTTTAAGGAACATTCTAAATTGGGCCATTCACGTGATCGACGTGATATGACGTTTTGATAGATCCGTACTCACGTGTTTGTATACTTATCAGACAGCCGAGAATCTCAGTATGATTGAGATAAAAACAAGATAGATGTCCCACTATAGACAGTAGAATTTCATATTTTTATGAACTGGAGTCTACACAATTTCAAACACTTTTAAATTATAAGTGTTATATTTCCGTTGTTGTTAACATTCTTCAAATGAAAACTGTTAAGTTTACATAAATGCAGAACTCGTTGATTAAGTGTCAAGATAAAAGTTAAAAAAAATGATATTGTTAATCTTTTGACGACACCAAAAAACTCTATAACTTAAGAAAAAAGCATACAATTAATAAAAAAATATCTGAAACCAAGGCCTTTCAGATTAAATAAGTATTGACTATCGTACATATCTTAATAATTTAATATCTTATCGTGACAATATTTTACTTTCAATACAAGAAGCACGTTAAACAATGAATTATTGTATCACAATCTTCTGTTATCAATAAATTCGTGGTGACGTCAGAATATTATCGTTTTAGTAATTTTATATGACACCTAAGCTTTAAATATTGAATTTAATTCTCTTATCTAATTAAAATTAGAAAAACCCCTGATTAAGAAAGCGTAAAACGTGTGATAGTATTTGTCTTAAAAATATAAAAAATCCTGTTCAATTATTTCAGTAAGATTACGTAGTATTCACTAAAATTGGTACTTACATAAATGGTACGCTTTCTTCCTGACGGACATTACGATTTTATCTTTTCGTTCACTAGTGCCGTACTAAAAAGATTTTATTCTTTTCGTACCTAAGTATTTCACAACTATTAGTTGGCAGGCTGCTCCTAAAATCATATGAAAACAATTTCCTATACCTTTTAGAGGTAATTTATTTTCACAAACTTACCCACATAAAATGGTAACATTTACCGAGTTATTGATATACTATAATAGTTTATATATTCACGATATCGTATCACGTAACCGAGACTAAGATAACTGGAATCGAAAGATTGCAACAATGAACCACATAGCTGTAGGTTGTTAACCTATGTACTTACTAGTACACTAAATCAATATAAAGTGTGTTGCGGTGTAATATTACTGTTTGCGCTAATTGTAAATGGTAATGCGTTGATATAGGGACCGTTAGTTTGTTTATAACCCACATAGTGTGTAATTTGACGTTTTAGAGGTTTTACTTGAAATAATATTATGGCAGAATGTTTCAGGAACCGACGCAATTGGCAAGCTACTGTAAGGGAGAGGAAAATTTGAAAAAAAAAAGAAGTTCTTACTCGCTGAGAACATTTACTTGTTTCCTTTGAACGAAACGAAATCCTTAACGACTTGATACATATTAACAACATGAGAATACTAAAATTTCTTCGTCTTCGCCCATATGAATAGACTTCAATTGAAAATCAAAAGAAAACTACTTGCGACGAGTCGCTTTGTACATTGTGAAAATAAACCCGTAACAATTCTTCTACTATTTACGCATGTACAAAAAAAAATGTATAAGTATCTAAAATATTAACTCGAAACACGTATTTCTGTTTTTCTAGTTTGATACCCCTGCCTACCCCTTTTAGAACGAAAGCACGATAAACTACATCTTGAACATATAATAATTATGTTATTGCATATTTCTGTTACAGGTAACTACCGATATGCAATAAGCAAAGGTGATAAAAAAGTATTTGTTTAGCGTTGCAAGTAACGCCATCTATCAAAGCTTACGTAAACCAAAACCGTATATAATCGACGAAGGTTAAGTTTTTATATAATTCATTTAGATTTTTTAATGAAAATGTTTATGCCGTGTACTTTTTAGCAACACCTACCTAACATTGTCATGGTTTTGGTGCGCTGCGCTGTAATTTGTATACATAACAGTATTTTTAATGTAACACCAGGTTTATAACATAAAGAACATTTCTTACTTAATATGATTAAGGAAAATATTAAAATGATGTAAAAATACCTTATTGGACACCAAAACATCAGTCCTCTTGATAAAAATTCACACACTTACGAAAATCACATCACAAAACTTTTAAATACCGCGCCATCTTGTTTGTAATCTTTCAAATTAAATGTCAAATTTCCCGCTAATTTAATGTAAAATTTAAAAAGTATGACACGCGAATTCGCTGTCTATAGTACCATTATCACGATTACGGAATCGCGAAGATATTAACCGTTGCTTTGCTAATAGATAACTGATGATAACGATACATAACCTCAAAACGATCACATGTTATGTCATGCCGTACGTGACGCAAATGTATGGACATTATAATATTCAGTAGCTTTTAGTCAAGACTTCGTCGAGTAGATTTTAATGTGCATAATTTGCATTCTGATTTGGAAATGGAATTTTGATATCAGCTGCTCTCTAGTCAGTCACAGACCGGTAATAACCTCGAAAATTGGGATACATCAAATAACGTAGCATATACGTTCATTAATAGTTAATATTGGCCGGAAGCGTAAATAAACACAGTAGCAATATTAATAGCCACTAAATACTAACGGCCTTCCCATAAATACTATTCAATCAATGCAGACTTTACGCTGAACAAATATAGATTGCATCACGTTACTATTCCGTCATAGGAGGAATAAGACCTTAAGTTTTTCATTTATCTAGAGACATGCGCGGTGTAGTACTACGCACTGTGACCTCTGAAGGACAGGGAAAATAAGGTCAGTGTGTCCTTGAACAACTGAGCAGCGTTGCTTCATAACATTATAATAAAGTGTCTACCGTTCTCAGTGTAAACTCAATTTTCTTATATTTTAGGTAACTGGGTAAGTAACGTTAAGTGGCGGACAAATATTGCCTGTATATTCAACCAAGAACGAAGTTTCAGACGACATTTTTTTTGGTATTTACGTATAGACTGACGTAATAACATATGTTCGTGTAACCTATTAACATACAGAGACATACGTCACGCTAAATTAATATTCTCACGCTTCAAGAACTACGGAATAATAGGACAAAATTATAATTCATTGTAATTTAAATAGCTTGTGACATCAAAAACTCTTTAGCTGTGGCTGTTTGTTAGTTTCCTTTGCTTTTGTATAGTAAAATTAATGTGTAATGGCGTCGTATTGATGCATTAAGTATGAGGCAGAAGTAATTTATTTTTAAGCTGAAAACTTTGGCAAATGGAACTTTGAAGTATAAGCTTACAAGTCAATAAAATAGAGGGTAGTAGGAACACAACTTTTTTACATAGTTTACAGTCTAAGGTCCGATGAGAGAACCTGTGCATTTTGCTTTTCTCGCAAAATCGAGGACCACAACTCAGGACCCAAAAGTTTATTATTTTCAATACATAAATATTTGTTATACTTATAGCAATTTTCGAGTTCCATTCCCTATTTCTTAATTTCGTAATTTGATGTAATACTATGGCACAGGCTACCAATTACGCCATAATTAACTGTCAAATTATAATCAAATGACTTGAGTTTATTATTTATCATATAAAATTAATATCATGATGATATATGGGCCTAAAAGACTATGAGCATGACTTGACATATTTCAAAAAAATAGTGTGGTTGTAAATTTAAATTAAATACTAAAACAATAAACTTTAGCTATTAAAAAATAAATTTATTTTTTAACTTTGAAAATTCCAAATTAATGAATAAACACATTTCTAAAACCCCAAAGGGGAATTCCAATTTTGGAATTATAATATTAGGTATTCAAATAACTTTCAAAACAGTTACATAGTTGTTTCACTACATGATCATAAACTGCACTTTATTTAGACCAAGTTTGTTCTTGACACTAGGCTTGAAGACTGCTATATGCAAGACACATAATACTTATTGCTAATACAGAATGCTTACCTAATTCACCAATCAAATTGTCATCAAGCAAAGTTACATTCATAATTATGCTATTAAACCTTGGTGAAGAGAAAACGGACAAGCGCAATTACTGAAAACAATAAACTTATGTTTGACTGATGTTTCCTACTGGCTGTGAGTAATGTTTGTTTGGCTGTGAGCTGAGGCCCTAACAACCTATCTTATAATTGTTGAAGGAAAATAGAAACCTACACAATTCTTTTAAAATCACCACAGACCAAATTTGGGAAGTGGTAAAAGACACAACCTAGTCTAGAAAACCATTGATTGAAACACTAATAAGAAAGCAACTCGTCTTGTGCTCAGAAGAAATCAGAATAGGTAGTATGTATTATTGTCTAATGACAATTCTGAGGGGGACCCAGAATGAGGTACATATAATACCATCTGAAACAACAAACATAACAGATAACATATATTATAGGTAAGTAAAAGTGATAGCAGAAAATCAAGAGAGATGAAAAAGTTACACCAATAAGAGCAAAGCCCTAATAATTTGAGGATCATAGTTGTACATTTGAAACTGTTAATTTTAAGAGGCATTTAGTATTTTAATAATACGAATATCTAATTTTAAGTTACCTTGAAGTTAAGATTTCTATTACATATTATCTTTTTAGAATTTAAGGTGTTTTAATAATAGTTCATTACAGATTGTTAGTATTCAATATTAAAAATAAAATAATTAAAGAAACGTTCTACAGTAATGACCAAAACAAATAAGCTAGTATCAAATTAGTCAATTAAATTTCAATCACTGCTACTGCCTTACTTGGAGAACGCGTGGAACTCCAACTAATAATGTTTTTCATACGATGTTGATAGTTTGAACAAGTATTGAGGGATGCTGTATTCAAAACAAGAATAACAGCTGAATATATTGGACAATATCCAAGAAAAAATTGTTACGTGACCTCAAAATATAACTAATTTGTTTACATCCGATCAGCATCATAATAAACTTGGCTGTTAAAGATTGATGCAGGTCACATTAAGATTAAAAAGTGAGGGTATATCAATATTAATATTTGTCAAAGGAGTTGAATGGGAGGTTGTTACGTACAAATAAATTAACGAAATATCTCTCATCAAATACCAATTATTTATCTAGTTTCATTATTCACAAAGTAAGGAGGAAACAAAAGTAATGGAAGAAAATAGTTTGACACATGATGTTTGTGTGTTGTGACACAATTGTTAGTGATTAAAAAAAAAGGCATGAACCTATATAGCTTAATCATGAGCTGTGTTGTAGACAGTAATGATTTAACTTTGGCTAAAGAGTCCAAACTTGAAAATTGAAAATTATTTTACAATACACAAATTTTCTTGATAAATGTGGGTAGTTTAATTAAAGAATATTTTTTTATCAGGCAAAAGCAAACAGACCATTTAATACAAATAGTTTAAACTTAAGAATAATGCGTGTATTGATAATTAAGTGGGTCAAAGATTATGGAGTAATCTAAACGAAATAACTGTATCACATGTCGAGAGGATTCAGGAATCTCGTATAATGATGTCCTCTAGCACTGGATACCCTGATGTTGACTATCTCAGACACAATATAAATAATTCTGATGAGGATTCGGCCAAGGAGGTTAAGAACATGACTATTTGATGAATATTAGAATATAAGAAAGGTTTAAGTAGGTTATGGATGAGAGCATGTTGGGTTGAGGTTAGCAAGTAGAACCTAGATGACAGATGAGATGTACTAAAGTGGCAGAAGTTATAAGCTGTAGTGTGAGCATTGATTGGTGGGTTAAAAGTATGAAAGTGCAGGTTTGGATATTATTAAAAATTTTGAGTCTGTACTTGTCTCTTTCTTGACCTTTCTATTCTTCATTTTAATTATTAAAGTTATGCATTTGTCGGAAATATAACTACAAATGTTTTAATTTAATTCAAGTAATTTCGTTATATGAATACTCAACATAGATACTTATATTAACAGAAACAATTTTACATTATGGTGCAATAGTTAATGGTTTTAAATACTCTGCTATTACAGTATGGGTTACAATTTCAGTGCAATTTACACAGTAACACATATAGAATCATATACTTAACAATTTAAACAAACAAGAGACCATGTGGTATATGCAAGCTATTGCAATTTTTTACTTTTACTTAACTAAGAGGCAAAACTTAAATATAAGATATAGTAGATAAGTTAATTAGAACTTAATTACTTAGTTTAAAAGTTTAAATAGTTACATGTCCACTACAGTAAAACTAACCTTAGCTAGCGTTCAAACTTAAGTTATATTATAATGTTGCGACTACCCCTAAAATGCTAATAAGAAAAATAAAAGAATAATTGTAGAATAATATGAATACCAATCATAAATGTGTCAATGAAACCTGTAAGAATATAAAAAGAAGTCAACGGAAACACATAAGACCTAATTGGAAAAGTGTGTATAATACATACGTAAACATTTTCTTTCTTTCATGATTCAACTATTAGAACGGACTTGCATCATTAATGTTATGACATTGTTTTGTTTACATAATACCACTCACCTGCCAAGGGTTCACTTTAGGTATTGGCGCTTCTACAAACTTCTTCGGCTGGCTCTCCGATGACTGCTGCTGCTGTTCTGGTGTTGGCTGGTTCTGTGGATCAGTATGTGGCTGGGGCGCCTTGTGGGGCCGAGGCGGAGCCCTGCGTTCAGGGTGCCTTCTGCCCTTGCCAGGACGGCGGCCGTGCGATATGACAGGCACGAACCCCTCCTCCTCCTCGTCATCCTGCTTGGTGGGAGGAGCATCAGACACTTCGCCCGGCGCGGCCTCAATGTTCTCCTTATTACTGTCGCCCCCTCTAAAGTTCAACACTGACGCGTAAGAGGGCCCTGCGCCCTCGGCGGACACGCGGGCGGCCATGCCGCCGCTGCCCTCGTTATGTAAGCCCGGGCGCGCGCTCCGCGCCGACAGACGATCACGAGCGCGCCTCCATGCCCCTCAACACGACGGCATGATGGGGTTAACCCACTAATCGCGAACGAACTTTCCCGATGAAAACGGCCCGATCGAACAGTGCGAAGGTCGAATTATTCACAAGTAACTCACTCGTCCCGGTGGCGCGCACACACGGCCGGTCGCTGGGAAATATGCGCGAACTCCTCGTACCACACCGGACTGACCCTGGTTGGACCGTATTTACATCGAAAAAAATGCACTTCCGTCGTCTTGTTCCAACTTTTCTGGCACACTGAACGATCCGTACGCACTTTATCTATCGAAGTCGTGTACCGATCACTATGAAAAACGCTCCTATTAACATAAAATCATAAAAGAACCATATTTTGTTCACAATTCACACATGTGGTCGGACGCCCAAAAAGGGATTTTTCCGCAACACACACGGAACTTACGGAAGGCTGTGACTTCTAATTTTACACAGGACATTTCGACGCTAGAGGGCGCTGAAATATCATTGACAGTGAACGCATTCCAAAATAATGATGGTTTTTTGATGTTTTTAATTATTCCTGTAAACTTTCAGCGCCCAAAACAAACTCGATCAATTTCTTGTACAGTGCTCCAAGTTTTGAAATGCGTTTTAACCTTATCTTAAGTCAGTTTTCAAATGCTTGGAATGGTCTTGAACAAGAAACTACGAACGCATCATTATTAAAATCACATTTTCGGATATTCGCGAATTGTTTGCCAATCAGTCAGAATGTTACTGGAAAAATAGTAGGCAGCTTTAATATTATAATAATATTATGTTCTAGTAGTAATAATTTCTTAACTACTTTCATTTAAGAAATTGGTGTAAAATCCCGCAAAATAAAACAGAACAAAGTAATTTCAAATATTTATTGTCTATGGTTCATCACTTGATTTCGTTTTGAAATCTCTAGTAAATCATACTAAAATCTTGTTAGAAAAATACAATACCATCCTTTACATTACAAGTTTAAACTTATCCAAAAAATCTTAATTATGTTTACACAACTTGTACAAAAATAGAAGTAACAAATATCATGGGTATGAAGCATCAGGATTAGTTGGACAGTACATACCCAAATAACTTCTACAATTCCTACAATAATGATATACGTCCTTACATGATCTCAACACATACGGCAACGGGGCACATATCCAACAACAGAATAAACACAAAATAAATGCACATAAATGTGTGCATATGGTGACTTTCGTAGTTACTGCTGTCATTCCCGTATATCCACATTCAGGGCACACAATGGGCATAGAAGCAAATCCAAAAGTGTAAACCCTTGCCGGAGGAGGAGGGACAGGCTCAACATATATATCAAAAGCTGTTGTGTAAGTGGGGGGTGGTGTATGATGAACAAAAGAAGGTGAAGGAATAAATGTTCCCATAAGTCTTGGCCGTCTTCGTACGGCCATTTGTCTCAATACAAAAGAATATGAGGGTGGTGCGTTTGATAAGGAATCTGGTGGTGTTATATCTCCACACATTTCAGTCATATCGATATTAAGTTTGCCCAAGTTATTTGCTGACTGGACTAATCTTAATCTGTTGATAGCTGACAAAGAACTTTCGTTTAGCTTGGTCAATGCTTGAATAAACAAACTTTGAGGCTGGTTCGATAGAACCATAGATGCTGTTGAGTGCAATTCGGACATTCGTGGTTGACTGGTAATAGGACTTTGGGTCGACGCTCTGATATATAAAGGAGTGTATGCGCTCAAATATGAACTGTTTCGACTGTATGAAAGAGACGCTGATTCCACTCGTGCGATACAAAACGACAATGGTGTTTCAACAGATCGCTGTCGTTCCGAAGTGCTTGCTTTCGTTGTAGTTTGATTTTGCTGCGGTGTATCTTGTGCAGCTTCTACGTCTTCGTCGCGACTGCATTTTGGATCGTTATGATCATCCATATATTTGCAATTTTTAAGCTAGAAATATTTCGTTTCCAAGACTTTCGCATAAGGTCTGAAAGACTTGGCTAAAGTCAAATATTTTAATCCTAAGCTAGCTAGTTAGCAAATATGTTACGGCACGTTTGTTAACTCAACTCGCAGAAAGTTCTTTATTTTTAATAATTTTCTTATTCTTCCAATTTTTTTGCAGTTGGTTTTTACTCCCTTGATAATATATAACTTTTGGATTTCAGTTGTAAAGGCGGTCGATTACTGCTTCAAACTTTCTTTTGTAAATTTAAGTATAATTTCATTTATCAATCTGTAATTTAAACTCGTAAATAATGTGTAAACCAAAATGTCAATCACTGTCACAAGAGAATTTCAGTTTGCTTTGAGTTTCAATCTCCTAATGAATACTTGGAAAAACTTGTGATTAGAAAATAAAGTTTAATTGATAGTTTTAGCTTTTTACGATTTATTTACATACATATTTTCACTTACAAGTCCAGAAGAGGTTTCGACTTCTTTTTAGTAAGTTTTGCACCTGAACCGGATCTTAAAAACATTTTTTAATCTGGCCACTGATTTTTGTACTGTCAAAAAACCATTCTCATATCCGGTCTTTTTACTCCTCCGTGGCATGGCGGATGGTCTTCGCCGCCGCATATAGTGTTATTTGGAGGAATAACTTCGCTGATATAGCGAAATGGTAAGTTTATTGCTAGCAGATGTGATTTATTATATCAAATATAATGAAGTGAATGATTTTATGAAGTGAAAGTGCGTATTTGAATTGGAATTGTTGTCGTGTTCGAAACACGTGTTTGCACAAACTTTTGTAGAATTTACAAGTTAATCAAGGTGTTTCGTAAGTTATTCGTGTCAATAATGGTGTGAGTAGGATGAGATTCATATTATTGCGATATATTTTCTTTTTCGACCCCGTTTCCAGGCATCCGCTATGGCGATAACCCTCAAACGCCATGGATGCATCACGCTTTTCCAGACTTGTTTATTGTTTGTTAAACCTTAAAATTGTGCACCTGTGCTGTAGATTTTTTCTATTAAATAAGATTTTATCTATAATAGCTGGTATAAAAAATATTCCATAAGCATTACAATGTTTTGAAAGTGTGCGAAAATTTTGAGGTTATGATCATTAGTCAATCAAATTTATTTCTGGAAACTCTTCTGCCTCAAAAAAAAAACATTCTGAACGCTTCAGAATGTGCTGTATAAACTACTAATTACTTCATTCAATACAAGTTCATTAAAAGTAATCTAATTTGTATGAAATCAGGGAAGTTTAGCAATACAAGTTTCGACATGACTGTTCAATACATACTTCATTTGATCCCCAATACTCTTCCTAGTTGTACTCTGTAGTCTTCTAGGTACAATAATAAGGGGTATATTATCATTTTCCCTTAGGAAACACTTTAGTTTTCATGCTAACGGTGTGTCGACATGAGGAATACATTATTTTTTTAGTCACACCTGTATTTGGTGACCAGCCCTTTTGGTAGCAGTATGGCGAACCGGAACAACCTTAATCTTTTATCTTAGCAATTAACCTTATACTCATTTAACTTGTTTGAATATTCATATTTCTTATTATAGTCTTTTCATATTTTACACTTTCTAATTAGTTCAAGATTATCACAAAGGTCAATGTCTAGACTCAGCTAGATAGTTGTCAACTACACTTATTTACAATTTGCAGTGGAACAATCTGTTGTAAATAAAACCTTCAATAATTTTATTCATTTCATCACTTTTGTGAAAGTTAGACATAGGTAATTTCAATTACCTACTTAGTGTAACAAAACAGATACTTTTTCATTTGAATTTTATTATACTTAATTAGAATCATAATAGTGGCTTTGAAAGTCACTTGGAAAAAGACAATTCAAGTCATTCTTGCCTTGCCTTTCCTATACTTATCTAGTGTGCTAGTAATTATGTACTGTCACATAATGAATTGCAGTTTCCATAACAAACAATCAAACAGATGATTTACACTCTCTGTACATAAGTTGTATTATAACAAACCTGACAATCTATTCCAGAGTCTATCAATCGCCCGACCGCTCGTGTCGGTCTACTCGGAGAAGAGCGAGGCTGTCGCTGGCGCCTCCCTCCCCCTCCCCTTCGTGTTCAAGGCCCCCATCAGGCCTGACCTCGTCAATGATGTGCACGTCTCCATGTCCAAGAATGCGAGGCAGCCGTACTCCGTCAGCAAGGAAGCAGGTGAGAAATACAATTACATTTTGAACTTCATCATCATCAGCAGTCTTTATCCTATCACTGCTGCTGCCTGCGGGCATAGACCTCCCCTTTCCATGACACTTTCTACGACCCTGTGCTAGCCGCCTCATCCAGACTCAACCCGAGACCTTTAGTATCTCAACAACCCATCCTGCTCCCGAATGACCAATGGAATTTCTCCTCATTTTATTGGGATCTGGTCTGGGTCTAATCAAATTCAGCTTTTGAGTGCTTGTAATGACTCAATAATTTTGAAAAGATGTCAAGAGCATACAATTTAACTTCAAACTCTAAAAACTGGTCAAATGTTAAACTGCACTAAATGTCCACATTCTCGGATAATATAGCCGCAGAGTGTTACTGCGAAATAAGTGCAACATTAATGTAGTGACATGGCGTTCTGGACTCGCTCTGTGGTGAGGACGGGTGCAGAGTTATTACAACAAATTTTCTTTAATGTTCCTCCTATGCAATTAAATAATCTATGTTTGACTTTGGAAGATGTTGACCAGTTAAATAATATTTGTTTGTAAATACGTAATTATTTGTCAAGTCTTTATTAATTGCAATTGCAATTACATTAACATCATGATAACTGAAAAAAATAAACTGGTAATCATTTCTAGACAACTTAAAAAATTTACTATCAAGAAAGTGACAAGTAATTTTTCCTGATCATAAATAAAGATTCTTGTCGACTTACGACCTTGAACTATGACTAATCATTAAACTTGTTGACCTTGAAGAAACCTTGAAGACTCTTTCTTACTGAACTGCCTTAGTAAGAATGTTGCTTATTTAAGGGTTTCTTGCTTACCAGGTCACCAGACCAGTGCCGAGTCCTGGGGTACCGGACGTGCTGTAGCCCGTATCCCCCGTGTACGCGGTGGTGGTACCCACAGGTGAGAAATTACCCTTAACGCTGATTTACGTCAGAAAAGCGATTGCTCATTTTTATGCCCTCGTAAAAATCAAGTGTTTATTTCAAATAGGCTGGTTTCCAGGCACTTTTAAAACGTTACAAAAATGACTGGTGGGATGGTTCCAAAATTTTTATGTCATGAAGAATAACCGGAAAGAAACTCCATGTCAACCGATTCTACTATCTAGACTAAGCATAATAAATGACGTCAAAACGAAACGTGATTTCTTTCAACGGTTTTTTTTTATTATTTTATTCTATTTATTTATCTTTATTCCACACAGATTAGTGTATTTAAAGTTAAGCCCCACAAAACCGTAAAAAGGTTAAAGGATGATTTTCGATGACACTTGCACGGACTCAAGTTGTACATTTGTTATTCTCCCTGTTTAAAACTGACGCAGTACAATACTATGATTGTGGACAGTACAATGGCAGGGTAAATTAAAGTTCTAGTAGCGCGGACGTCAACTCTATGTGGGTTGACGCATTCGATATATTAGAATACATTTATTTTAATAAACCAACTCCCAAAAGAAGAAGCAATAGTAAAAAGTTCAATTGAGAGTTCAAATGTCAATGCCACAGATGTTTATAAAAGTATATTATGTCTTTATAATACATCCCACTGCTAAGAATCAGGGTGTCTTCCCATGCAGGGAAAATTTCAGCATTTATGGCCACGCTAGCATCTGTGGCGTTCAGATTTAGTATCCATGTTTCCCTTCACCGTTTGTCACTAGTATTGTAAAATGATTCAGACAGTACAAATCACCTCGTCCTACCCCTCGATAGACTGATTAGATAAAAATCAGTTTGATTAACTAATGAATAAATAACCCTTTAGGTCCGGCCAGGGTGCGTTCGGTAACATGTGTCGTGGTGGACGCATGTTCGCGCCCACGAAGCCGTGGCGCCGCTGGCACCGCCGCGTCAATCTAAGGCAGAGGCGCGCCGCCGTCGCTGCTGCGGTCGCCGCTTCCGGCGTACCTGCCTTGGTACAGGCTAGAGGTGAGATATACCTATGTATTTATTAACTTTTAATTGCTTTTGTGTCGTAAATTTTTCAAATTGGAGTCTCGCTTCAAATCTCGCTAAATTAACAAAAAGTAAGCAATCTTGTCTGAACGAAAAAATCGTAAAAGCAGACCGCACTTGCGCCGAGTCATACAGCTCTACCAAGGGAAGCCTGTTTTCAGCAATGCTTTGAAGTGTATGGATAGCCGTGCGGCATAAGTGTGGGCTAGCGACCACAGTGCGCGACGTGCCGCGGGTTCGATCCCCGCATTTGACAAAATATTTAGGTATTCTCCTTAAAAGCTAACTACTGATCTATATATCTTTAGTTATGTCTATGGAGAGATATTAAGTTTCCCAGCCAACCATCCGACTGAACATCCGTTTTAGATTGGACGTAGTCTGAGGAAAACAAACATATAATTTATTACTAAATTAAACATATAAATATTTTTTATGAACTTACATAAGTTTTTATTTTACTAAATGTATGTCGTTTTGCGTAGGTCACATCATTGAGAAGGTACCTGAACTGCCCCTGGTGGTTTCCGACAAGGTCCAAGAAATCAACAAGACCAAACAGGCTGTCATCTTCCTGAGACGCATCAAGGCCTGGTCTGATGTCCTCAAGGTGAGAAAACCATATTTATATCATCAAATATTTTCAAACTGCCCAAAAAATAACACAACACCATCTTAATGTCGAACCCACTAATGCCATACAGTTGCGACATAGATCGTATACGCCCTAAATTATTTATTTAATATTCTTGATAAAATACTTGTATACTCAACATTGTGTTCTCCTTAAAAGCTAACTTCAGATCGATATATCTGACGTTATGTCTATGGAGATATATAAATTTTCCAAAGACAACAATCTGATTGAATTATTTCACTCTGACATAGACTATGGAATACATTTTTCTCAAAAATACGTCTTTAAAGCATCAGCTTGCCTCATAATTTGTCTATTGCTACTTAAAAAAAATCACATTACTTGTAGCTATAAAAACAATGAATATTCATGGAGTAAATGAAGTGTGGAATAAAACAGAGCACTTGTAGAATATTATTGTTTTATCCTCGAGTTATAAATAAAACTTAATAATTTTCTATCTAGGTATACAAATCTCAGCGTCTCCGCGCCGGTAAGGGTAAGATGCGCAACCGTCGTCGCATCCAGCGCAAGGGACCCCTGATCATCTACCACAAGGACCAGGTATGTTATCAATATTACGAAGTATCTTACCAATGTGTAACAACAAGAAATTTTAACTGGCTAAACAGTGAGGTCAAAACTGTAACCTCGGTAGAATTGTTTAGAAGCATCATTGAGTATTAGGCTATGGGTTGTATAGCCGTTGGTATAGGTAATTTTATCAGTATTTTATCTCCTTAGGACGCTTTGCGCACACTTATAATTATAACCCTGTCATACTAACATCTTAGAAATTATAGTTATACCAATTCTAATAAGTATTAACCGACCCCTGGGACATATCGGCCGCGTTTACAAAGTGTGGCCAAATGCCGCGGGGGTGAGATCGACGCGGCACAACCGAACTGCTCGCGTCACTACGCTGTGCAGATCATACGTGTCGCTACATGTATCTTATTGTATAGAAACTAATCATAGCTTAGTAGTTTTTCAAAATACATATACTAATAAACAACCACTCTGTTTAAAATCGGCCCTATATTTTTTGTTATCTCAGTCATTATATAGTCGAATAAAAAGACGAATGGACAGAGTGTTAGGACCCTAGCCTAAAGCCTGCAGGAATGCTACTGAGTAATAAATTACTTAAATGGAAAATTAACGCGAACATGCATTTACATAGGCAAGCGAAAACCGGAAACTATTTTGCTTCTGTTATTGTATTTGATTTTGATCTCGATTCGGATCTGAGACGATACTATATTGTATAATATTCATTGATATAACGTCGATCTAGCATAGTTCCAATTAGCATCACTGCCCGAAATACTGCGTCATTGACAGATTCCAGAGAATCAGTTAAAACAAAACTTTGTTTCGTCGTTCGTATAGTTACTCGACGTCCATAGCTTACCACACACTTGTTGTTCAGGGCCTGACCCGCGCCTTCCGCAACATTCCCGGCATTGAGATGCTGAACGTGGACAAGCTGAACCTTCTGAAGCTCGCCCCCGGTGGCCATCTCGGTCGCTTCGTCATCTGGACCCAGTCGTCCTTCGACAGGCTTGGTGAGTACTCTTGATTAACTAACTTCATCTAATATATAAAATTCCCGTGTCACGATGTTAGTTACCGTACTCCTCCGAAACGGTTCGACCGATATTTATGAAATTTTGTATACATATTGAATAGGACTGAGAATAGAACAACATCTATTTTTCATACTCCTAAGAAATCATACACTAAAAAAAAATATTTTATTTTTTGGACGAAATTGTTTGTTTTATATTTTTATAATGTGGCTTTAAAAATACCATATACAACAAAAAAAAATATTCGGCAAAACAACGTTTGCTGGGTCAGCTAGTTTTATTATAAAAATGTCCTGACTAAACACGGCCAGCAAGGGTTAGTTAGGGTTGCCAGGCGTCTGGCTTAAACACGACTTAGGCTTTTTGGTTCCGTTTCCTACCAAAATGACTGACTTAGCATTCGATCCGTTTCCTGCCAAAATGACTGTCTTAGCATTCGATTTTATTCATACTACATTAGAATATAACAACAGCTATGGTAATAATAACAAAGTTTGATTTTACAAACTATTTTTGCCGTATTCAATGTAGTGAGTTCGTCTTTTATGTCCAAATGTAAGGTTTGGCGACCTGGCAACCCAACTTATTGTACACAAACGCCTTGTGTGCCCGCACTCCCGTGGCCCGATAAGACAGATCAGCCTAAAGTTTCGATAATTATTTGTAGAACAAACCTAATAAACTTGTTTTTACAAATGATTAAAATATGTAATAGTGATGGAAAACGATCTCCATTTTGTCATTAAGTTCCGTGTATATGACAGTTGAATCGAAAAATTGTACCGTGATAGTTTCTCCCCTGTAAGCCTTACTCATTTCGTAACATACGATATGGAGTTACTAATACTGGGGTAGATTGAATTTCCCTTAGGAAACATGACCGAAACAAACTGTTTGGTCGTGTGTCGACGTGTGGAATACATTTTTATTTTTATTATATTGTTTTGTTAATATCGAAATGTGTTTTGTTACTTATGAGGGAATTTGTAACACTTGATCTCAAAGATTTGAGATATCACGATTTAAGAGCTTTTTTAGCAGACGCGTGTTTTGCGACTGTAGTTTTGTTTGAGAAATGGTATCAAGGATGACCACAGATTACCAATCACAGTCGAGATCCTTTTTGAGATGCGTTCCGTTTTACGATTTTTCTATATTCATAGCTAAACTTTCATTAAAGATAAAGGGATTGTGTCCAATAATGTTTTTTTTGTTACACTACTATATTATCTATTTGTTTGAACAGACTCCCTGTTCGGCTCCTGGAAGACTCCCTCAAAGGAGAAGAAGAACTTCAACCTGCCCCAGCCCAAGATGGCCAACACGGACCTGAGCCGCTTGCTCAAGTCTGATGAGATCAGGAAGGTCCTGCGCGCGCCCAAGTACGTATAGCGTGATTATAATGTTAACTGATTCATTTTTACTTCATTGTGTGGTGTTTTTCGGGTTAATGTAGAGTATGCATTTGCAATGCAACTGATTTTTACATTTGTAACATGGCTATTGGTAAGGAACTTTAAAAATCGGTTGCATAGATCGTGAGGAACCAAAATCACAAACTTTACCTGTTCATAATATTTGTATTTTTTTAATAAAGCCATGTAAGTGTGGTAAACTTGCTCCTTATGATAAACACTTGTGTACAGTTGTAACATTTACCAATATGATGATACTCTCTTTCAGAGCATTGGGTTATGATAACCATGATTACTTACACGTTGACACTTCCTGATTTTAGTCCATACAATTCGTCACCAGTAAACCACGCGATCACATTTTAACCTTAAAATCTCTTTACAGCAAGCGTGTAGTCCGCGCCACAAGGAAGTTGAACCCCCTGACCAACACCAAGGCTATGCTGAGACTGAACCCGTACTCAGCTGTGTTGAGAAGGCGCGCGGTCCTCGACCAGGCCAGGAGGAACAACGTCAAGGCTCTGGCTCTGGCTGAGAAGCGTGGCGTAAGTAACATAAAATTACATTACACTGTTCATGTTCCACTAAAGAAAACATGCAACCATCTTTTAATTTTTTCAAGTAAAAAAAACCTTTAAAATGATGATACTCTCTTTCAGAGCATTGGGTTATGATAAACCATGATTACTTACACGTTGACACTTCCTGACCATAACCACACTCCAATTTTAAACTACCCACCATCTTCCCATGTTTAATAAACTTTGTTTTCAACAGATCAAGCTGCCCGACTCTGACCCAGCTGTCAAGGCTGACAAACTCCGCGTGCGAAGGGCCGCTGCCGCCAAAGCCGCTGCTGCCAAGAAGCCCAAGAAGCCCGCAGCAAAGAAAACCGCCCCCCCTCCACCCAAGAAGGCCGCCAAGGCCTCGAAGGGCGTCAAGAAGACGACCACCAAGAAATCTAAAAAGCCCAAGAAACAGGTGGCCGCCGCCAAGTGAAAACGTTAATAAATTTATATATTGACAGCCCCGTGTATTATTTCTATTGTAAAACCTACCGCCTATGTTACTAGGTCTAACCTAAATAAAGTCTCGTGATTGAGGATCTTCTTTTTATTATATTTGCCCTAGTTTGATATGGTCATTTTGGAAATTTCGTAAATACTTGAAACGCTAAAAGGTGTTGAACATCGTAAACTTGAAGTAAAATAATAGAATACACACTAGGTCGGGTCGACGCGCAGACCTGTTATTAAATCTATTAATATTATACCACGCAAATCGCTATGATTCGTATTAACAATGGAGAGTAGCAAGAATAATATACAGATGAGTATTAATATGTATGTACTGACGAACACATTCTGTCTGTTCAGCTACAGCCTAAGTTTAGTGAATTATAGGTATATCGCCAGGATAGTAAATGCAAGCCGGCTAGAGTCGCACTGACCATGTGAGAGTGATCCCGTGGCTCTGGCACAGGCAGTTGAAGAAGCCTGGGGTGTTTTTTGGAGTGTGACATATCCCCTCGGCGTGGGTTGAAGTCATTAGAGTTTCACCCCGTAAAAAAAGATGGTTAATGCAAACCGACCTAACCCATGGTTTGAAAGGATGTGCAGTGCGGGCACACAGGCTACTCAAACATTTCGCTCAAAAGAAGAGACGACAGAGAGCCCGGTAATGTGTACCGGGTTTTTCAACAGTAAGCATGGATATATCGCATTTCTGGGAAATGGATGGACTAAGAAGTTTTTAAGTTACCTATGTAGGGTTTAAGGATTCTGGAGTTATTAATATTGATCCTCTAGCTTTTTCATCAAACTCCTCACTTGGATATCGTGTAATGAAACGATTGTACTGCCATAATTTCTGTATAATCTGTTTCATAACCTCAAAATGGAGTGCTAAATTCTGATAAATGTATTTTTACTAAAAAACTGTTAAAATGAGTTTATTTATCAGAAATTACAAGCCGAACAGCTTAGCGACTGTTTACAATGTCAAGATATGGCGTTTGCACTCAACAGCAGCCGAAAGTACTCAGAAAAAAGACGAAAATGAAGAGGAATTTCGTGTTCTTGATATTTTGAAGAAAAAGGATAGAATTCAGAGGAAAGTTACACGTAGAGCTGATATACAGCCTGATAGGTCCGACAGAATGGCTCCAGACCAGGTACGAAACAATTTTTATGTAATAAATTACCGAAAATAAGACAATCAGCTGATAAAAATTGTCACCCAATATTTGTGTTATTAATCGAATTCAAATCTTGTACCGAATTACAAAATAATCTTTAAAATATAAAAAACGATCTGTACTGGGATTAAATTACATATTTCTTTCACAGAATTGGGGCAATGTGTGGCCAGGACCGAAAACTTTTCATCCATCATCTGTTCCACTACCTCTCCGACAAGGCTACGTGCCTAAAGGCCAGGCACCTCCTGGCAAGAAAGCAAACGCTGAGCTCATGAAAGTGCCCAACTTCCTCCACTTAACTCCTCCAGTGATTAAAAGCCAGTGTGAAGCCATTAAACAGTACTGCACGGAATGGCCAAACCTTCTAAACTCTCAAGAGGCTATTGAGAAGCATTATCCAGTTGAAATTATCACATCAGATTACTGTCATGCCAGCCCATCCATCCGTAACCCTTTAGCAAGGATAGTGACCCTGAGAGTCAAGTTATCAACCCTGAAACTTGACAAACATGCTCGTGACAAGTTTATACGTTTAGTCGGAGACCGTTATGACAGCTCTACAGATTTAGTAACTATAACAGCAGACCGCTGTCCAGCGAGAATACAAAACACGGATTACGTCAATTACTTGTTGACCGCTTGCTTTCATGAAGCGTGGAACGTCGAAGAATGGGAGAAGGATAAAACGGAAGATGATATGGAGTATTACGATTGGAATAATAACGCTTCTAAGAAAAGCCTGGTTAACTGGCATTTACAAAAAAAGGGAGAAAGCAAAACATTAACAGATGACGAATACAAATCATTTGATGTATCCGAAATACAACACGCAGATGGATATAAAAATGCAGTGTCGGATTGGATGAATAGCGGCGAAAGTGAAGAAACTGTAAAGAAGTACGCAGAAGCAGTGAGGAAACTGTTTGGGCTACCGGAGAAGAAAGTAGTTTAAGTTATTTGTATAAATAAAGTGTAAATTAGATGTTATTGGTGTTTTATTGATGCTCACTTTGTCAGAGTGGCAGGTAACTTTTAATTGATCAATGATTTGCTTGTAGAAATTGGTCCTTACATAGAAGACAGAAGCATATGTATAAAGAGAAAGAAATAGGTCTAATATTTGTATAGCAACAACAGAAATCTAATATATAAAATTCCCGTGTCACGATGTTAGTTACCGTACTCCTCCGAAACGGTTCGACCGATTCTTATGAAATTTTGTATACATATTGGGTAGGCCTGAGAATAAAACATCTATTTTTCATACCCCTAAGTGACAAGGGTTGCCCACACTAAAAATTTTTTTTTGATTGTTTGAATGAAGTTTATTGTTTGTATATTTTTTATAATGCGGCATTAGAAATCTATACAACTAGAAAAAAAATATTCGGCAAAACAACGTTTGCTGGGTCAGCTAGTATATCTATATATTTCTTGATTAATATTTATATAGAAAAATATGTCTGTGATCACAATTCATGAGATACTTTAACAGAATGACGGAAAAACATTTACGTTCGCAAAGCGGAATATCAATCGAGAGTGACATTATGAGAAAATGTAGGGTAATAGAAATAATATTTGTAATATATTATTTAGAATTTTATTTACTTAAAAATAACTATTGATACAACACTACATGATGCCTTTAGTAAGGATTTTTAACTAAAAGACTTATATTTTACAAAATTAATACCTAAATTCCAGCCTAGCCTTATTAATCTAACTGATGTTTTTCAAAAATACTTGCCTACATTTTGATCCTTAGTTTTTATCTTAAGATTGCATAGAATTAAAACATTTAAGCGCTGAATAAGCGACCAAACTGTAGTTACTGACGCAATCAACAACTATTTTGTTTAACACATCACTGCAAACTTTCAAAACACATTTTTTTTCTTTACTACCCTCAAAAACTTTTTGACTTGGATTCCATTTCTTTCTCCAAATATCAGAAATTGAACTCTTTTTTAATATTTTCTCTTCTTCTTGTGATTGCTGACTACTTTGACTTAATATTTCTTTGTTTTTGATATGTTTTTTTAACAAAATCTCTAGGATATGAAATATGTAGGATACATTTTCTATTTCTTCAATATTCGTTAGTTCGTATGTAGTATCCTTCTCGTTAACTTTTGTGTGGAAGATTTCGAGTATTTTCGTTATTTCTTCTATGGTGTGCTGCTGGACATGTATCGACTTATTTAGTAAAAGTATTCTTTGTATGTTTGCGTCTGTTGTCAGGAACTAAAAAAAAAAAATTGTTTATTTGACACAAGTTAACATAATCATAAAATCTTACATGGAGACCTCCTTTTAAGTAAGTATTTACCTGTGCTAGGAGGCCTCGCTCTTCCTAATAACATCATAAACATTGTGTATCAAATTGACAGTAGATAAAAATTAAACATTACAAATTAAAAAACAAAATTAAAATGAATGAAACTTAAGTCTTACTTATAAAACATTAATAAACAAATTGAGATCAATATGTGCGTGTTGTGTGTGTGTGCGTGTTAGTGTGTAACAACTGAAGACAAAATAATGATATTTTTCAATAGCAAAATTATTTCATTGATTGAAACATAACATTCAACCATAGCGAGGGTAGGTAGGCAAGTATTCAATTCGAAGCTTGCTGTTTTTTTTAAGTTGAATATTATAAATTGCAAACAGAAAATAAAACAGTTAAATTTACATTTTTTTATCTAAATAAAATGTAAACATAAATTACACCCAAACACAGAACATATGATTTTGCTCAACACACAAGCATTTTTCCTAGGTGGGAATCGAACCTACGACCTCCGGTATAGTAGTTAGGGCCACTAACCACTAGACCAACAGGCTAATCTATACCAACGTCTTTAATTGTGACCGAAGCCGTGGGTATTGAACTTTTGCATTGCCTCTAGTTACTTCCATTTTTAGATTTTGTAGGTAATTAATATTTATTCCTTGCCTACCCTCCTTTTAATATTTTTTTTAGTTTATCAAAAACATGTTTATTTTTATACCTCGTTTTCACTGTTGGATCCGTTATAGATTTGTTGTAGTAATAAATCTATAGTTTCTAATAAATCTTCTAAGAATGATGGATATTTTTCTTCTTCATGCAATTTGTCAATCAATTGGCTTAGAACCTAGAAATAATCGTGAAAAGATAAAAATGTAATAAACCCCTGACGGTAAATTCACCCCATAACTTTAAAATGGCTCTAATGGCACATAATTCACCTATAATAGATAACAAACTATTATAAATTGAAATCCCTCAATCCATTCGCGAGCTGTGTGTACGCCACAGACAGACACGTCAGACTTATAACACCCCTCTATTTGCGTCGGGGGTTTAAAACTAACTTTACTTTGCCGTACCAGCAAAAAATACAATTGATGATACCAGTCTATAAATGTTCCATAGCTGAGCATAAGCCTCTTCCCTGATAGAGTAGGATTGAGCAATGATCACCACGCTAGCTCACTGGAATTCAAGTTTCTTCACAATGTTTTCCTTCACCGTTTGTCAGTGGTGTCTTATAAAAACACATAATTTTAAAATCGCATATGCATGGGATTCAAACCTACAATCTCGAGCATTCAATTCCGTACATAGAACCACAAGACCTTCAAATTTATTTAGTATTGCCACAGAAAAAAATACTGTAAATTAAACTTACTTGTGCAATTTCATTTGTGATATCTCTCGTAGCTGCGACAAGAGGGCACTGCATTATATAATTAAATAAACAGCATGCAGATTGGTTCAGCCAATTATCACTTAGTTGTAATGCTAAAAATCAATTCACATTTAAGAAAGTCACGTGAAATTAGAAAGAATCATAAAATGCGCAGATGCTGAATTCTTATACAGGGTGTAAGGAACACCGTGACTTTTCCGTGGGACCTGAGTTCTAGACATGATTCCAGACCCCACTGCGTTGGAATTTTTCATCGGTCTTTTCATGAAAATTGCAGTTTTTTTTCGCGTTTTTTTAATTTTATGTGTCATAAAATCATTTTTCCTACGTATTTCAATAATATTTTCATAAACAAAATCATTATTAAGCCGTTTTCACAAAAAAAGGCAATGTAAATGAAACACTAAAAACTGCTCCCGATCAGCTGATTCGTAAAGGTACTCGTCGGTCATCGCTCTCTCGCAAATCTAACCGAAAGTGACGTCAAAACAGAACCAATACTCATGAGCGACAAGCGTAAGAGATAGCGCAACTATTGCGCGCGCACTCGCACGCATTATTCGTAATCCTGCCTACTATTCCTTTAAAAAAAGCCGCGCGCTTTGTAGGCACCGCTAGCCGCCTTTGTCGACACCGCCAGCGCGTCGCCGACACCTACAGCGGTATCGGCGAGTGACGTACCTGTGACACTGGATAAAATAGTACATCGATTTTTGTTACACGGGTTCCATGTTATAAAATAGAAAATCACCTTCTCAGCGTTTATCAACTTATCGTACTACGAAATTTATTAAAACCTTTTATTATTAACAGTTTGTTATTGTTTAGAATTCTGTAGTTCTAAAACATTTTGTAACAATAATTTATTTTTTCTAAAATTAAACTCTGTTTTGTTATTAATATCCATCATCTACTAATGAAATTCCTGCCTAAAATTTTTTATCATTTTTTTTCCTACGAACTGCTGAATAATTATTCCAGTCACATAAAACAATTGTGTTCTTACACAAAAGTACATTTTGTGATTAATCAATTTTAAAGGTTTAAGTTAAGTACTTGTCAAGAATAATTTTACGATATTCACTTCGACCTCATGTAATTTATCGATAAAGAATCATAGGTACCTAGGTCCAACACTACTCAAAGGTAAAACCGAAAGTTCGGCTTTTTTCAAAATAGTACCTATTTTTACTCAGTTTGTTCCTTACGCTAATCGAATGTGCATGTGCAATCGGGTAATTCGCGGACTAATTATCGTGTAGGCAGACAATTTTATTGTGTTAAGTGATATAAGTGCGTGTGTTGTGTGTGTATTATTTAAATTACGATCCTAGTAGCTCGATAGGTTATTTTACCGCCCGGGAGAATGGCAACATGCTAATGTGTTATGGCGAAGCACGTGGCAATGCAACATTTACTGGACGCGGTACTTTTTGCCCCGGGTTCAGCAGCAGATTTTTCGCCGCGCCAAAATTTGTGTGCACGTAGATGGCGGACATTTCGAACCTTATCTGGTTAGAAGTGAGCGAGATTAAGGTAAGAGTAGGTTTGATTTAATAATACACAAGACACAGATTGAAGTCAGAATAGTGTAAATTGATTGGTATTTTTTTGTGATTGTTTTTCGTTACATCACAACATTTTTATAAAATGCGCGCGCGTTTCGAATGTTTCGATCGTGTCGCCGAGTGTCGCCCTCCTACTACATTACAGTTCGTGTAAGTACGTACGCTGAGCGTAAGGATCGCGCGGTAACCAATTCATTGCGTGCTCAAAAATGACTTAATCTATAAATATTAATCTCCGATGGTAGCGACTTCTTTAATATTAATTAACACGTTATTTTAAAGTCATTATGCGACTTTGGTGGTACGGTGTTCCTTACACCCTGTATAACAACTTTTTTATGGAGTAGGATATAGGGTCTTGTAGTGTCAAAAAAACAGTAATTTGTGATTATAGAATGATTAAAATAAGATCAAATATCACAGAAAATACAGCAATTATTATTTTACATATGCACATTAATAATAAAAATTAATTGTTTTAAAATGCAGTATTAAAATCTACTATAATGCGAGCGAGAAGCGAGAGAGAGAGAGAACTATCAATGGGTTTTAATTAATCTTTTAATAATTTAACTGTAAGTTAATAAATCCTAGGGTTTTCAATGAATATACAAAAAAACCCCTAACTTTTACAACAAGCAGAGAGAGAAATAGAATCATTTTAAAACTTACCACTGCGATTACTGCTCCTGATTTGAGAATCACTGCGGTACCCCGAATCCGTTGAATATCCATCGCAAGACAACCTTCTATTCTGCTCCGTTCTTCTTAAATACATCTTTACTTTATTGAATTCTTCTAGAACTTTATAAGAAACTAGTTCTTTTGAATCATCGAATTCAATTTCGTCTACATTGTATTGTAATCTATTTTGAGAATCATTGTAAGTAGAATCAATTCGTGCATTTGATTCTTGCGTAAGTGAGTAAGAATCGTGAGTTGCAGGTTCTGATTCTTGATTCTTAAAAGAATTTGTTTTAGAATTAATAGTTTTCGTATCTAAATTGTAAAGTACTATATTATTAATAATTTGGTGATCATTAACTGTACTGTTATTATGTAAATAAATTTCTTCTTCAAAAGTATCTTTGCTGTTTTTATTTAGCGGGAAATGGTTGCCATTTTGAGAAAATATTAAAGTTTCATCCATATTTGAGATATTTATACATCGCGGAGTGTTATTTACAAGGGAGTCATTATAATAACCATGTTTGTTAATATTTTGCATATCTTCAAAAAATTCTTCAGCATTTTGGGAAGATTGGACAAAATCTTGACTTTTTTGGAAATAAGGTTCGTTATTTTTGGAAGTTATAGTATTTGACGTAGAATTATTGCTAGCGCTGTTAATGTAATTGGATTTTTGTCTTACATCGAAACTTCCATCAACATTTTGTGCAACAACTCTATTTTGAGTAAATTCTACTTCTTCTACTATTTGGGGATTATGAGACAATACATTGTTCTTATTGTTCAAAGTACTGCAATCGTTAGAGACGTTACTTTCTATATTTTGAGCTGTAGTGGGATTATTATTATTTGTTGTACGATTTTCTTTAACACCATATATATATTGTTGAGGAATTATTAAATCACTTTGGCTTGGACTAAAATGAGTATAATTCTGTGTAAAACCATGCACTGAGTAAAGAATAGTTTTTTGAGAATCGTAATAAGTAGAATCTAATTTTGCAGTCCTCGACTCATTGAGATTCGTGCGGTAGGAATCTACAATTGCAGTTTCTGATTCTTGATTCTTATTAGAATCAAAGGGTTTCGTTACTTTTTGATGGTTTTTACTATTTTCTTCGTGCATTGTAATATCATTTGACGTATTTTGAGTAACGATTGGTGAGTTATCAAAAAGCGTCATTTGCGTTAAATCGTTCTGGAGATCATTATCCTATAAATTAAAATGGAAATTAATATGAATTTAAATGGTTATTCATAAAGTTTAACCTTTAGAGGACGGATCTCTTTTCCATCTAGTTTTTTTCCAAGCTAGCTAGCTCTACTAAATATTTATAGGCTGAAAAAGTTAGTTCTTGGCTTGAATCGGGGTTCGAACTCGAGTCCAAGTGTACTGCAGTCTCGCTTTGAGAATGCATCGAGGTACTTTTAATAATCTTAGTATCTACCTTAAGTCTGATAAAAAAACGGTTAGGAGTTTTTATAAAAATATAGTTAGTTACCTGCACAGAATCTAAGTTCATATTCTGATCTTCAATGACATTAGATTCTACAATATTTCCATCATTTTCCAAATCCCCTAGATCAAAATCTTTTAAGAGATTCACACTATCATTTAAATCGTCGTCGTCCATTAAAAAGTCATCGCTACACACTGTGACGTCATCATCCTCCATTTTGTCCACCATTTTGGATTTTAATTCGTTTAAATATTCGTCCGTTGATATATTTGTTGGTTTCGATCGTATGATTGCTAAAGCAATAGCTAGCCTCAGCTTTTGATAGATGTGGGTAGCTGAAAATTTAATTGAATTTTTTATTAAATGATGTAACGGTTTACTCACGCGTATTTATCGGGGTAGCCCGACTAGTTTCGGACCCAACCGGAGTCCTTAATCATGAGCAGACGCGGCGGGATCGCGAGTCCGGTTTCGCGGGTCCGAAACTAGTCGGGCTACCCCGATAAATACGCGTGAGTAAACCGTTACATCATTTAATAATGAATCAGTCTCACGATAGTTATTTAATTGAATTTGCCTATAGTGTAAATATTGTTCTGTAGTTTCATATAATTATCATAATTTAAGCTTTTCTTAGTTTCAGTACCGTAATTTGGGGTCTATTGCACCTCATTATTAAGATAAGTTATAAGGAATATGCTAGGCACTAGTATTAATTGACTTTGACTGCACGGATTGGCGATGTTTTAATTTAATTATATAATAATAAATAAATAAATAAATGCGGACAACATCACATACATTGTTCTGAACCCAAAGTAAGTTGCTAAAGCACTTGTGTTATGGAATTCAGATACAACGAAGGTACCACAAACACCCAGACCCGAGACAATGTAGAAATGTGAATTTTTACATTGACTCGACCGGGGATCGAACCCGGGACCTCAGAGCTAGCGACACCTTGAAACCGGTGCGTACGCCACTCGACCACGGAGGTCGTCTATTGGCCATCACTCTACATCCTCTTTGCGAAGAGCCGCAGGTTTGATCCCCGCGTAGAGCAAGCATTTGTGTGCTCCACGAACGCTTTTGAGTCTGTGTGTCTTGTGCATGTGACTTTGTAAAAAGAAAACCGTTCAAAAAAACCGAGACCGTCACTAAATCAAGCCAAAGATTTAGTTGTCAAATTATGAATGGAAATCGACAATTATTTACTGCAATACGAAATATGACGTTATTCAACTTTTCCACATCCACAATATAAGTTTCTAGACTCAATAAAACTTCAAAAAGTAGTTAAAGATTTCGTTTTAATCCTATTATTTGATAATAGGATAAAAATATTAAACGTTTTAATAAAAAGATTTAACATTGATAAACGCCTAATTGTTTAAATAATTAACTACAGTGATTAAGTTAATGTTTACACTGTTACAATAACGTAATAAAATTTTAAGTATAACCGAGAAAAAATACGGTAAAAAGTAGATATCTTTCATAAGTTAAGTTTTAACTTAATTTATATCGTTAAGTACCTACTGTAATTTAATTCACTTACCATAATCGTCAAAATTCATGTTGTCTTTATTTTGATTACTTCACACATGGTAATATAATAAAATAATAATAATTGCGTCCTAAAATAAATTTGAAAAAGATTTTCTGAATGAACGTTTATTTCGCGCCACAGATTTTTATACATAAATGTTTTTTTTTAATTCCATACTTACTAAAAATGCTGTCTTGCTATTGTGCCAAAGTCAAAAGTATTACTTATTTAAAATTAATGTAAAACATGTTTTTAAAAATATTAAATGCTAATTAAAGACCTATTTAGAATATTTGTTAAATTTATTTTAATAAATTATTGTTAACAATAAAATAAATATATATAAAAAAAGTTTTCAGTTGCCTAGACTTACTAGATTGATGATGACTAACTGAGACTGGGTATAAAATGTAAGAATCTATTAAGTCCCTCGGTTAAATAAATAATTAATAAATTAGACGAGTATTTTTGCCTTTTTCTAAACCACAAAAAGTGACAAGGGCAGGTGATTTGGTAAAAGTACGCAATCGTGACGTCACGCATTAGTTCACTAAGATTTGATAAATTGATGTTTCCGGGCAAAATAAAAAATACGTATCCATTATTATGCATTAAGCTACAAGACAGACATTGAAAAAAAGAATTGTCATCATCCCTATTGCTCTGAAAAGGTTTTTCTCAAATATGTTTATTTTTTGGACAAATAAATATGTAGGTTGTCAAAATAACGTCATCTAATATCGAAATAGTATATTGAATGCAACAAGATGTATTTTCATTCTCAGAAACCTTTTTTTAATGGCTCTGTATACTATATTGTTCGGCCTAAGCATATTCATGATAGCCTTAGTCATCGCAATTATCAGAAAAGTCTTCTTCCATTGGAAAGAAGAACATAAAATAGAAAGAATGTATAAAATAAATACGGTGGATCGGCCCGGTAAGTATTTTATAATTTGTACAAAGATTTTTACATCAACTTTTATAGGGCAACAGTATATTCTGATTCTGCCACATATATTTTTATTCTGATTAATTTAATTTAAATTTTACGAATTAATTGTACAGACTGAGAAATACTCATGTTAAATACTCATACTTGATACTTTGCTTGTAAATGAATTACACTTGTTAGATTATTTTTGCACACAATTTGGTGGTTGGTTTGGGTTTACTAGTTGGATTTTTTTCAACATTTTAGTTGGTTACCAAAGTTAACGAAATTGTATCGATTTTTAGAAGCATAAATCCACCACAAATTACAACAACAACCTTGAAAGCCAAATAGTAAGTTAACTTAGTCCGTAAAAAAAAACAAATTGCTGTATGGATCGATTTGGCGCGTCTTCTTATTTGAGGTTAATATTGAGATTGGGCACATTTTGATTAAAAGGATATTTTAGTGAAGTTTGGTTTATCCATAATTAATTTTCATAAATTTATTCCATATTTTATTGAAAAGTCGAAAAATCCGTTTTATATTTTTTGTTCTCTATTACAATAAAGACTTTTAATTTCAGCTGTGTGCGTAATGATATTTGCGGAGAAATGTCTATTCAGAAAACGCACTTATTCGCCTGGCGTAGACATTTTCGATGTTATCACCAAAAGTGACATAAGTCTTACAAAACACTTTGATAATCCATAGCTTTGTTTTAAGTTTGTTTTATCCATTAAATTGTATGTTAAGTATGGAATTTGTATTATTTGAATTAAGTAAATAATGTTTTATGAACGGATTTTAAAAAGTACCGGTCAAACAAGCCAACTTTGCCAATCAAGGTATCTTTGCCCCAAAGGCAATTTATAAGCAAATCCTCTAATATAAGAAACAATTTTAGTTTTTTGGCAATATTTATTATTTGGGTGGAAAGTTGATTATAAATGTTACCATAAAACTAAAATTGATTCTTATGTAAGAGGATTTGTTTATAAATTGCTTTTGGGGCAAAGATACCTTGATTGGCAAAGTTGGCTTGTTTGACGGTATCTTTAATATAATAAATACCTGCCTAATTGCTTATATACGTGCTACGGCTGGGCACAGGCCTATTCCCGTGTAGGGAAGGTGTGAGCATTGATCACCACGCTAGCTCACTGCGGGCGATTTTAGATTTCAATAATTAGAACCCAGCTTTGTGAGTGGTGTCTTGAAATACTAAGACATTAAGTACCTACATAACTTTGAAAAAGTTACATTTATAAGTATTTTGTCTGCATTTTGGCATCAAATCTGTATTTATTGACTTGTCAATATCTGCCTGACTGATTACAGTCACTCTGTTACCTTTTTGGAAGCCGTGTCTTGGATTCCCATCCAGGACAAATGCAATTTTTTATTATTAATAGATAGCTGATAAACACACTTATATTTCTAAATACATGCATAATATAGACAAATTACACCAAAACACGATCGTGCTCATTGCACAAACATTTGCCCTGGGTGGGAATTTAACGATCTCCGGTGTAGCAGTCAGGGCGTCTAATAACTAGCCAGTCAGCTTAAATTTTACCAGCTATTAAGGTTAAAAAATAAATACGACAACCATATAAATCTAACAAAATTTATTCCGAAGCATCTTTGGTTTCAACATCTTTTTCTTCCGAAGCACCTGTCCCGCCCAAATAAGTTTCTTCAGCGAATCCCTTTCCGTTTTGTAACTCCACATAGCCTTCGTCAGCTCTGTTTTCTATTTTCTTGTCTACACCCCGTTTTGCTAGAAAGCAGTCTATACCATAAATGCTATTTATCCTTATAATGTCACCGTCTGACAGGAGTTGTTCATGCTGACCAAGTGCCCGCATTATTGATCCGTCTGGGTCCTGGCGAAAAAATAATATTTTTTAACAACGGAAATATGTGATCGATTTCAAATTAAAACTACTGAGACAAATGTGATGAGGTTTGTGGGGTCAAATTACAGATATATCACGTTAAATAAAATAAAAAACTACGATTTATCCAAATGTATTAAGTTCTGAAGATAGAAAATAAAAACATTCAGACTTTAAATTAAAATCAAACTTGATAAAAATGGGACCAAAATTGACCAAATTACATTTCAAGTTAAATGATAAAAGTATCAACAGAATTGGTTCATCCAGTTAATTTCTGAGTTACATAATTATTTAATTAGGTACTGCTCTGCTCCTATTTATTACAGCGTGTGATAATTAAATAAATAAATAAATAGTAATCTTTTAGAAGAAACTGTTAATCATCATATATAGGAGTGACATTTAAAACAAAACGTCATTTATTTAAACCCATTGATTAAAAGGCTTAACTAACAAACTACTTATGTAAGTAATTTTAACAAAACCGCTCGGCGTCGGTACTTTGATCTCAAAGGTTGACGGTTCCCTTTGATGTCTAGTTGATCAAGTTTGTTATCTTAGCTCGTCAAGTGTTCGAGTCAAGTTTCGTGGTTAAAAATGTTAGTGTAGTTTAGTATTAAGAGCGTTTTAGTAGTTTAACTTTCATAGTTACGGTTAAAATGTAACTATGTGATGCTGTGTTACAGTGACATGTGTTGTGTTGTCAGATAGACAGTCGCGAGGTAACTGGTGTTCAGAGTCGCTTCAAAAGATGACAGTACAGGGTGAATTTCAACAGGTCCAATAAAATCTTCATTTCCGTGGATTTTTTATTCTTCAACTAAGAAGAAGATAAAATAGTGTTTACTCAAGTTTATGATCAGATATGCAGTTTTGCTTAATATCTAGCAGATAGCTTAAAAAACTAACGAGATATACAAGATTGAAAATTCCGTGCCACGGCGATGAAACATGCATGCACAGCAATGAAACATGCGTCCATGGCAATTAAATGTTATTATAGTGTACAAGAATTTTTAAATGATAAAGTTAATAATTGAAACAAAAATAAATACTATTAATTTATACGCAATAATAATAGAATATAATATGTTAAAATCCAGTAACACATGATATTATTTTTATAATATAACTATAAATAGATACATCCCTGTCCAGGGGCGATGAAAGCATAAGTCACGGAAATGAAACACGTGGCCGCGGCAATGGAAGGAAACTGTTTTACAAGGCACGGCGATGATGTTTTTTTCATTCCCGTGTATTTTTTTTCATTACCATAGCAAATTTTGTCCACGGAAACCACGGCAATGAAAGCACGGCGATGAAAATCAAGGGGTATAATTCAATTTACTAAAAAACTGGTAATAATTAACAGTAATGAACACTTTACAAATAAACTAAATATAAATGGCATTGTATTGAATGCTCAATCGAGATTAAAAACTTATTGAAATAGAAGTTAGACCTATCCACGGCGATGAAAGAAAAAATGGCCAGTACCAAAAAATCGAATACTTTTAATTATAGCTCGAAAACGCGTACACACGTCGTTCCTTGTCGAGCCTTTCGACGTTACTTATATGCAACGTTTAACGCACAACGGGAGCGACGCAAAACGTTAGAATATGCTATATTCTCGAATATGTTTAGGACATGGCGATGAAAGGTAGTTCTGGGACAAACGGTTTCTTATAAACCATACGTTGTATTGTTTAGATATTTGAATAAATGTATTCCAAGACAATACTTAAACTATTCACGAATCAAATAAAACTAAGTTTTAATATAAATAACGATACATTTTTGATCAATGATGTATTTAATACATCAAGGTGACGTGTGGACAAACACGGCGACGAAAGATTATGTGGTTTAACTTTTTTTTTTGGAAAACCTATTAATTCTATTAATAAAATATTTACTGCTACAGATAGGTTTTTATGTCATCTATCTAAAAAAAATGTTAGAACATTATAACAATGCTTTTTAGTACCGATTTCATCGATGCCACGCAATTTTTGGGTCCGGGAAATTCACCCTACAATTTGCAACTCTAAAAATGTTAAGACCGATTTTGATAAAATTTTAATGGACATTTTTAAAAGAGATTTTTTTTTTCAATTTATTATTTTTTTGTATTGTTACCTTAAGAACTTCGTACTCGATGAACCGTTTTTCTTGATTCTTCGTTCCTTTAACGCCTAAAAACTGCCCTATGGTTCATAGACAAAACTTTAAAATTCCCTTATTAGTTTTCATTTGAAGTCGTATTTACGTTTTTGTTAAAAAAAATACTATTTAGTTCATTATACCGTTTGTTGCTTTAAAAGAGAAAACTTATTTGTTATTAGTTTATACACGTGTGGATTGTATCTAAAAATAAATAATTCACTCATGCGGTGTCGGTGTAACAGCGTAAAGACCCTCTCGCTCTTAATGTGTAAAGGGGTAGGCAGAGGGTACCTACCGTCAGGAACAGAATACGTATCATATGGACTTTCAAAACAAGTAGGCATAAATAAAATCTTTATTAAATACTGTTAAACTGCTAAGATGCAGTTTGCAAGTTAATCTATATCTATACTAATATATAATACTGAAGAATTTGTTTGTTTGTTTGAACGCGCTAATCTCAGGAACTACTGGTTCAAATTGAAAAATTTTTTGTGTTCAATAATTCATCGAGAAAGGTTTTAGGCTATATACTATCACGCTGCGACCAATAGGAGCGAAGATACAATGGAAAATGTGGGAAAAACAGGGCGGGTATAAATCATAACTTATATCTTCTACCCATGCGGACGAAGTTGCGGGCAACAGCTAGTAAAAATAATATAATCCTACTAATATTATAAACGCAAAAGTTTGTATGTATGGATGTTTGTTACTCTTTCACGCAAAAACCACAGAACGGATTTAGACGAAACTTGGTACACAGATAGTTTACAACATATAGGTTAGGAGGCTTTTCGAATTGTAGTGAGCAGAGTCGCTGGAAATCGCAAGTTAAGCAAGCTACAACTTTCACACAGCGCCATCTAGTCTCAAACTAAGCAGAGCTTGTATTATCAGTACTAGACAACTGATAAACATACTTATATATCTCTAAATACATACATAATATAAATAAATACAAATAAATACAAATATACACCCAGACACAGAACAAATTATCATGCTCATCACACAACATTTGTCCTGGGTGGGAATCGAGCTCACGACCTCCGGGATAGCAGTCAGGGTAACCACTAGACCAACAGGCCGGTCGTTAAATTCATTATATTGACATCATTAATTCTGTAAGATTCATTTTTATAATATAGCTTACTGGAGTCAACGTTTTCTGCCTATGACTTTTTTAATCGATCTTCTTGTGCTGACTGTACTACACGACCTCCGTGGTCGAGTGGCGTACGCACCGGTTCCAAGGTGTCGCTAGCTCTGAGGTCCCGGGTCCGATCCCCGGTCGGGTCAATGTAAAAATCACATTTCTACATTGTCTCGGGTCTGGGTGTTTGTGGTACCTTCGTTGTATCTGAATTCCATAACACAAGTGCTTTGGCAACTTACTTTGGGTTCAGAACAATGTATGTGATGTTGTCCGCATTTATTATTATTATTATTTTATTTACACATATAGGGAGTGGAGACACGGAATAATATTAAAAGCAGTCAATTGTGAGTTGTATCCGCTACCCTGGGGGTCCCGTATATACCTATAGGTTTAGGCGAAATTGATTTTTGATAAAAATATGGGTCAACCATTGAATTATTGGGTGTTTCAACTGTTGCTTAACCTTGATTTCTATATTTTTTTAATGTTTTTTGTTGGACTTCTATTTCCTTTATAACTTTGTTGTGGATATCGAACAATTTTGAGATTGAAGTTTTGAAAATACGTCGACCATCGAATAGGGATGATGACTGGGTATAAAAAGAAAAAAATCTCATTAGTCCCTCAGTTAGATAATTGAAAACTATGAGACACGTATTTTTTCCTTTTTCAGAAAAACTAGAATTGACAAAGATTAACTGCTTTAATGTTTAGGAGAAGGGGCTTGTGACGTAACGATAGAGTAAAATTTATACACAACCGTGACGTCACGCGTAAGTTTCATTCACTGTAATTTGGTCAGTTTATGTTTGCGGGACGAATAAAAAAATACGTATCCATTATTATACAAAAAACTACAAGACGGACACTGCAAAAAAAAAAGTTCATCATCCCATTATTGACTTTAGCATCTGTTGCTTAACCTAAATTTCTTCCTATTTTTGTATTTTTTGTTGTAACTACATCAATAACTAAAATTTCAATTTTCTTTTCTTTTTTTATGGTTATTACAAGTACTAGACCAAAAATTCTTTATCTGTGATAATTTTAACTGTGTAACAGTCAGGGTCACCAATCACTAGACCAACAGGCATGTCAATATTATCATTGTATTACTTAAGGCTGGTACATGACCACAGAAATCAACGAGAAAGGGAAGGCCTATGCCCAGCAGTGGGACGACAAAGGCTGATGATAATGATGTATAATTACAAAAATTTTAACTGTTTCCCAAATCTTTGTTTTTAACCCTCTCCCTACTTAACCGTTGAATGACACAAGCAATTTGTGTCCAACGACTTTGGGGGTATTTTGCGGGTCGCTGTGTTTTAACTTGGCCCTTTGTTCATGATAATAAGGCATGACTGACTATTTAAGGGTTGAATCGATAACGCGTTAAAAGCGCATTGGAGGGTTAATTTTTGTTAGAGAAAACCGGGGTTTGTTAGGATTTTATAGATTTTTAGCGGCTTCAGTATTAGATAAAGGAGTATTATTACATATATGGAAAACTATGAGGGAACGAGCATTATTTAAACTGTCCCACTGCAGGCCTCTCATACAGAGAACGTGCATTGATCACCACGCTTGTGAGCTGCCCCACGGTGGGCGCCAATACCGAAGCTGTTAATAACACCAGCCTGTAACTGTCCCACTGCAGGCCTCTCATACAGAGAACGAGCATTGATCACCACGCTTGTGAGCTGCTCCACGGTGGGGCGCCATTACCGAAGCTGTTAATAACACCAGCCTGTAGTCATCATCCTAGCTTTTTCCCAATAATGTTGGAGTCAGCTTCCAGTACTAAAAGGACGACAACGAGAAATAATTCCTGCACTAAGGAATTTAACCATGTGTCTCGAAGATCTACATACATCGTGGGGGGTTTCACAAACATTCAAGTCACACGCACAAGACACCCAGACTCAGGACAAGCATTCGTGGATCACACAAATATTTGAAACAAGCTTGTTTGTCCGTCTATCTATCTATTCTTAAGTCTCTCCTAAAATATAAAGATCTGACCCCAAACCTGTTGATTTACAAAACCGCGAGTCACAATGATGAATGGCTTACCAACCGCCAAGTTAAACAGAGCCTCCGAAAAGGTCAACGGTCTTTACGTAAGAGCTCAAAATATACTGGTTTTGAAATGTAATAAAAAACGGTCACTAATTTGCTGTTTCAAATTCGTTTGTATTGTATGCGACTGTTTTCGTTAAGTGGGTAAGCAGAAGTGTTTATAATTTGCAGTTTAGACTTTTCTTAGGGAAGGTTGTGTTATAATCTCACCTGATGCAACATATTATAAAAAATATGAAAAAAAAAACAAGTGCGAGACGGTCTTGTGACGCTGATGGTCCCGTACAAATACAAAAAAAAGATTTTTAGGATGGTCACTTAAAATTTATGATTGCACTGATCGTTGCTAAACCTCTTGGTTTTAGGGTTCCTTACTAAAAGGATAAAAATGAAACCATATAAAATTTCTGAGGTCTGCTTTTGCCCGTCCGTTAGTCCTATCTAAACTATTTATATATCTTTACCTTATTTGTATTCAGACTCGCAATAATCGATTTTATAGCCTAAACTCATAATCCATAGCAGTATTATAATTGTGAAAGTATCTCTATCTATCTATATTGTTATAGATGGTCACATATCCATGGACCAACCGTATCAAGCGAAGCTTAACCTGAGAGAGATTAACTTGTGCAGCTACAGCTGAGCCAAGAAGAAGTACAACATAAAAATAAATTTCGATTACAATGATAAAAAGATAAAATCAGTAAAAGTCAATTTTTTATCCCATGGTTGTCTTTAGCAGATATGGCGTATTTCACGAAAACAGAAAGTTGTTTCAAAAAAGCCTGCTTTGTCAAAATGCACTAATGGGCTGTCACTGTCACTTTTAATTTCTCGCTAATGTAACGGGGAAAAAAAAATACAATAGAAAAATGTGACATAGCAGTAATGCATTTTCTTTGTAACAATGATGTTACGAAACAAACACGAGAAAATTTTGCGAAAATTGTAATTTGGCTTCGTTTACCAGACATAATTCTTTGACTAGCTGTTGCCCGCGACTTCGTCCGCTCGGTTAGAAGATATAAGTTATGATTTATATCTACTCTGTTTTTCCCACATTTACCATTGTACCTTCGCTCCTATTAGTCGCAGCGTGATGGTTTATAGCCTCAAACCTTCCTCGATTAATGATCTATTGAACACGAAAAGAATTTTTCAATTTGAACTAGTAGTTCTTGAAATTAGCGCGTTCAAACAAACAAACTCTTCAGCTTTTTATATTAGTATAGAGTATAGATTTAAAATAAACAATATTATTTAAAGCCAACTTTAAAAGCTGTACCCCACTCCCAGAATTCCTTTGATCTCCCATTAATTCTTTTTTTCCGATGCAACCTATGTCCTTTCTCAGACATTCTCCGTTACCCGTGACAACCATGGTAGTCGCAGAAACTACCATCGAAAGTTGATAAGGCAGACATTTGAAAGATGCGTCGCCGGTACTGGACCATGCGATCGGCAAAAGTTATCCAGATTCATCAAAATTAACGACTTCAGACACATGGCCATCCGTCGATTGGTTTTGATCTAATAAAAGCACTCATCCCATCACTGGTCAGAGTTCTGATTGCATGTATTAGCTCTAGAATTACCACAGTTATCCAAGTAACTGAGTAAGATCTAAGGAACCAAAACTGATATATTGAGCCATTCGCGGTATCGCCTTAATACGGCTTGCACTGAGACATGCATGGCTTAATCTTTGAGACAAGCATATAACTACTGGCAGGATCAACCAGGGAGCTTCATTCATATGAAAGACGTTCTCGTTCGTTTCGATTTTCGATTGCGGTGGTACACACGTATACCGTCCTCTCTCTATATCGATACTTACGAGAAATCCTCATTCCCGCGCGTCGACGGATTAACGCAGACGCTTGTACGGGCGAGCTCGTATAATAATTGAGACGAATATTGTTTTCGACGACGACGACGACGACTACGACGACGCCTATAAGGGTACAATATAATGAAAAAACCCCGATGGTGAACGTTCGTATCGAGACACGATTTCATTCACTTTAATAATAATCTCGGTTAACATAATAAAATACGTCAAACAACGATTTAATTGCCCGGATTGTACAGAGTCCGTATTCACTATATTCATTGTTTAGTTTATGTATGTAATCATATAATAATGCGTATATAGAACAATACTATTTACACAAAAATAAATAATCGTGATTGAACTCGCGAAAGATTCACATTAGCGTATCCGTGCGCGTTTGAATCGATCACGTCACGATTAAAGTCATATTTTATAACATTTGAACCGTTAACGAATCGTAACGTTGTTACGAACCGACGGTCCACACAGTTGAAGTTACACAAACGCACAACACACACAGTACTACACACTTACATACTAATATATATATATACACTTATATATATATATAATAATATGTATGTGTGTTGATCATCTTCATAATAATATTACTACATGTGTGTGTCGTCCATTTTTCGTTCGTAGACGACATTCAGCGACTTAACGTGAAACACACTAACATAATAATGTTCGCGTGTCAACGTTAAGTCGCTGAAAGCTGCGCACGCGCACGCGCACAACATCATACGTGCGCGCATCTGCGCGCGCCGCATGACATTGTTGCAAACTTAAACGTATATAGTATCGGAGGAGAAATACGTTATACGATGAGATATCCACGTACCAAGCGACCGAGTGAACTGAAAAGTTTCGAGATCAGCAGATCAGGGATCGTCGGTGGTGTCATTCAAACACTACCTACCCTCGAGGTGAGTGAAAGCCGACAGTGGAGACCTAGCCCCCGCCCCTACCCTCCCCCCTCCGCTCCTCCCCCACCCACCCAGATATTGGTATTGAATATGTTGAGAGGGTGGCCTCCATCAACCTGAAGAACTAACATCGACCACCACAAAAGAACCTGAGGCGCTGCAGAGCGGGGGTGTGTGGCCGGGGGGGGGGGGGGGGGGGTGCCTGGGTGTTTGTCTAGGTTCAACGACTTGGTGAGTGTTTGAGTCTTCATTGGTGTGGTGTGACACAGACGCCTATGAAGGCAGGAACGCAAGCACCCCCCCCCCCCCCCCCGCGCGAGCGCGCGTGCCTGCTGGGTTTCTGGTTACTACTACTACTACTACTACTACTACTAGTTAGTAGGTACTATAATACATATATGTATGCATAGTTAGAGATGCGTTTAAGACGCTAAGATCACCCACCATGATATATTTTTTTTGCATTTATATTGTAGTTAGGTAGGTAGGTACCTAGTATGTATGTTCGTTCGAGGTGTGTTCTCGCTCTCAAGCGGCTTGTCACAGCTTGCCCGTGCCGTCGTGGTGTATATGTACGAAGTGAGAGTGCGAGTTAGTTTCGTTTAGCGTTCTTGTTGTGTTATTCGTTTGTTTACATCTACATATCTATGTAATATATTGTCTGAGCGCTTGCTTGTTTCGTTGTTGTATTATTGATATTACGATCGAGATTTACAGGAGGAACGGCTAATAGACGTCAGTTATAATCGATGTAAACTTCATTTGTATCGAGAGAAAGATTATTTTTTTAAATTTCGATGTTCGTTACCGTTCGTGTATTAATTTTTTGACCCGTTACCGTTCGTGTATTAAATTGACTATTTAAGATGCGCAAGCGCATCTCAATGGGGCGCGGTGAAAAATTACGTTTTTTTATATGTTTAAAATTGAGTTTGTTGAATCAGAGTGTTATATCGTTAGTGTACCGTTCGTGTATTAATGAAATATTAATGAAGAAAACGAAAACGCGACAGAACATCGTCCGTCGTCGCACACGTTGTCTTGATGTGTGTTTGTGTGTTTACATTATCATCGTCCTCGGACGAATCACCTGGCGTAGGGCTGAGTCTCAACAGATCGCAGCACGACGCTGCTCTACCGAGCACAACACCCCGCCAGGAACGGAAGTCGTCTACAGACTATTCCGAGCCCCGACATCGAACTGAGGTAAATTCGGACCTTCGGAGCCGTGATGCACGCGTTAAACGGACAGCATCGATCTCCGCGATCCAAATGGGCTTCGACGTCGCACCTCACGTGGTGAAGCGCGACTAGTAAAGTCACATTGTTTAGAGCCTCCCGACTCTCGGGGCTCCACAGTGAGCATATCCTTGCCGGATTCGGCTAGGCTGGCTTCGGCCTTAGAGGCGTTCAGGCATAATCCCGCGGATGGTAGCTTCGCACCACCGGCCGCTCGGCCGAGTGCATGAACCAAATGTCCGAAACTGCGGTTCCTCTCGTACTGAGCAGTATTACTATCGCAACGACAAGCCATCAGTAGGGTAAAACTAACCTGTCTCACGACGGTCTAAACCCAGCTCACGTTCCCTTTTGATGGGTGAACAATCCAACGCTTGGCGAATTTTGCTTCGCAATGATAGGAAGAGCCGACATCGAAGGATCAAAAAGCAACGTCGCTATGAACGCTTGGCTGCCACAAGCCAGTTATCCCTGTGGTAACTTTTCTGGCACCTCTTGCTAAAAACTCTTTATACTAAAGGATCGATAGGCCGTGCTTTCGCAGTCCCTATGCGTACTGAACATCTGGATCAAGCCAGCTTTTGCCCTTTTGCTCCACGCGAGGTTTCTGTCCTCGCTGAGCTGGCCTTAGGACACCTGCGTTATTCTTTGACAGATGTACCGCCCCAGTCAAACTACCCGCCTGGCAGTGTCCTCGAACCGGATCACGCGGGAGTTTT